>NC_034179.2:2569675-2739675 GCF_002021735.2 Oncorhynchus kisutch
TCTCCACAGCTACAGTCTCTCCACAGCTACAACCTCTCCACAGCTACAGTCTCTCCACAGCTACAGTCTCTCCACAGCTACAACTCTCCACAGCTACAACCTCTCCACAGCTACAGTCTCTCCACAGCTACAGTCTCTCCACAGCTACAACCTCTCCACTGCTACAACCTCTCCACAGCTACAATCTCTCCACAGCTACAACCTCTCCACAGCTACAGTCTCTCCACAGCTACAGCCTCCACAGCTACAACCTCTCCACAGCTACAGTCTCTCCACAGCTACAGCCTCCACAGCTACAACCTCTCCACAGCTACAGTCTCTCCAAAGCTACAACCTCTCCACAGCTACAGTCTCTCCACAGCTACAGCCTCCACAGCTACAACCTCTCCACAGCTACAGTCTCTCCACGCTACAGCCTCTCCACAGCTACAGACTCTCCATGCTACAAACTCTCCACAGCTACAGCCTCTCCACAGCTACAGCCTCCACAGCTACAACGTCTCCACAGCTACAGTCTCTCCACAGCTACAACCTCTCCACAGCTACAGTCTCTCCACAGCTACAACCTCTCCACAGCTACAGTCTCTACACGCTACATCCACTCCACAGCTACAGACTCTCCATGCTACAACCTCTCCACAGCTACAGCCTCTCCACAGGTACAGCCTCCACAGCTACAACCTTTCCACAGCTACAGTCTCTCCACAGCTACAACCTCTCCACAGCTACAGTCTCTCCACAGCTACAGCCTCCACAGCTACAACCTCTCCACAGCTAAAGCCTCTCCACAGCTACAGCCTCTCCCCAGCTACAGCCTCTCCACAGCTAAAGCCTCTCCACAGCTACAGCCTCTCCCCAGCTACAGCCTCTCCACAGCTACAGTCTCTTCACAGCTACAGTCTCTCCACAGCTACAACCTCTCCACAGCTACAACCTCTCCACAGCTACAGTCTCTCCACAGCTATAACCTCTCCACAGCTACAACCTCTCCACAGCTACAGTCTCTCCACAGCTACAACCTCTCCACAGCTACAGTCTCTCCACAGCTACAGCCTCCACAGCTACAACCTCTCCACAGCTACAACCTCTCCACAGCTACAGTCTCTCCACAGGTACAGCCTCCACAGCTACAACCTTTCCACAGCTACAGTCTCTCCACAGCTACAACCTCTCCACAGCTACAGTCTCTCCACAGCTACAGCCTCCACAGCTACAACCTCTCCACAGCTAAAGCCTCTCCACAGCTACAGTCTCTCCACAGCTACAACCTCTCCACAGCTACAGTCTCTCCACAGCTACAGTCTCTCCACAGCTACAACCTCTCCACAGCTACAGTCTCTCCACAGCTACAGTCTCTCCACAGCTACAACTCTCCACAGCTACAACCTCTCCACAGCTACAGTCTCTCCACAGCTACAGTCTCTCCACAGCTACAACCTCTCCACTGCTACAACCTCTCCACAGCTACAATCTCTCCACAGCTACAACCTCTCCACAGCTACAGTCTCTCCACAGCTACAGCCTCCACAGCTACAACCTCTCCACAGCTACAGTCTCTCCACAGCTACAGCCTCCACAGCTACAACCTCTCCACAGCTACAGTCTCTCCAAAGCTACAACCTCTCCACAGCTACAGTCTCTCCACAGCTACAGCCTCCACAGCTACAACCTCTCCACAGCTACAGTCTCTCCACGCTACAGCCTCTCCACAGCTACAGACTCTCCATGCTACAACCTCTCCACAGCTACAGCCTCTCCACAGCTACAGCCTCCACAGCTACAACGTCTCCACAGCTACAGTCTCTCCACAGCTACAGCCTCTCCACAGCTACAGACTCTCCATGCTACAAACTCTCCACAGCTACAGCCTCTCCACAGCTACAGCCTCCACAGCTACAACGTCTCCACAGCTACAGTCTCTCCACAGCTACAACCTCTCCACAGCTACAGTCTCTCCACAGCTACAACCTCTCCACAGCTACAGTCTCTACACGCTACATCCACTCCACAGCTACAGACTCTCCATGCTACAACCTCTCCACAGCTACAGCCTCTCCACAGGTACAGCCTCCACAGCTACAACCTTTCCACAGCTACAGTCTCTCCACAGCTACAACCTCTCCACAGCTACAGTCTCTCCACAGCTACAGCCTCCACAGCTACAACCTCTCCACAGCTAAAGCCTCTCCACAGCTACAGCCTCTCCCCAGCTACAGCCTCTCCACAGCTAAAGCCTCTCCACAGCTACAGCCTCTCCCCAGCTACAGCCTCTCCACAGCTACAGTCTCTTCACAGCTACAGTCTCTCCACAGCTACAACCTCTCCACAGCTACAACCTCTCCACAGCTACAGTCTCTCCACAGCTATAACCTCTCCACAGCTACAACCTCTCCACAGCTACAGTCTCTCCACAGCTACAACCTCTCCACAGCTACAGTCTCTCCACAGCTACAGCCTCCACAGCTACAACCTCTCCACAGCTACAACCTCTCCACAGCTACAGTCTCTCCACAGCTACAACCTCTCCACAGCTACAGTCTCTCCACAGCTACAGCCTCCACAGCTACAACCTCTCCACAGCTACAGTCTCTCCACGCTACAGCCACTCCACAGCTACAGACTCTCCATGCTACAACCTCTCCACAGCTACAGCCTCTCCACAGCTACAGCCTCCACAGCTACAACCTCTCCACAGCTACAGTCTCTCCACAGCTACAACCTCTCCACAGCTACAGTCTCTCCACAGCTACAGCCTCCACAGCTACAACCTCTCCACAGCTACAACCTCTCCACAGCTACAGTCTCTCCACAGCTACAGTCTCTCCACAGCTACAACCTCTCCACAGCTACAGTCTCTCCACAGCTACAACCTCTCCACAGCTACAACCTCTCCACAGCTACAACCTCTCCACAGCTACAGTCTCTCCACAGCTACAACCTGTCCACAGCTACAGTCTCTCCACAGCTACAGTCTCTCCACAGCTACAGCCTCTCCACAGCTACAACCTCTCCACAGCTACAACCTCTCCACAACTACAACCTCTCCACAGCTACAGCCTCTCCACAGCTACAGTCTCTCCACAGCTACAGCCTCCACAGCTACAACCTCTCCACAGCTACAGTCTCTCCACAGCTACAACCTCTCCACAGCTACAGTCTCTCCACAGCTACAGTCTCTCCACAGCTACAACCTCTCCACAGCTACAGTCTCTCCACAGCTACAGTCTCTCCACAGCTACAACTCTCCACAGCTACAACCTCTCCACAGCTACAGTCTCTCCACAGCTACAGTCTCTCCACAGCTACTACCTCTCCACTGCTACAACCTCTCCACAGCTACAATCTCTCCACAGCTACAACCTCTCCACAGCTACAGTCTCTCCACAGCTACAACCTCTCCACAGCTACAGTCTCTCCACAGCTACAACCTCTCCACAGCTACAGTCTCTCCACAGCTACAACCTCTCCACAGCTACAACCTCTCCACAGCTACAACCTCTCCACAGCTACAGTCTCTCCACAGCTACAACCTGTCCACAGCTACAGTCTCTCCACAGCTACAGTCTCTCCACAGCTACAGCCTCTCCACAGCTACAACCTCTCCACAGCTACAACCTCTCCACAACTACAACCTCTCCACAACTACAACCTCTCCACAGCTACAGCCTCTCCACAGCTGCAGTCTCTCCACAGCTACAGCCTCCACAGCTACAACCTCTCCACAGCTACAGTCTCTCCACAGCTACAACCTCTCCACAGCTACAGTCTCTCCACAGCTACAGTCTCTCCACAGCTACAACCTCTCCACAGCTACAGTCTCTCCACAGCTACAGTCTCTCCACAGCTACAACTCTCCACAGCTACAACCTCTCCACAGCTACAGTCTCTCCACAGCTACAGTCTCTCCACAGCTACAACCTCTCCACTGCTACAACCTCTCCACAGCTACAATCTCTCCACAGCTACAACCTCTCCACAGCTACAGTCTCTCCACAGCTACAGCCTCCACAGCTACAACCTCTCCACAGCTACAGTCTCTCCACAGCTACAGCCTCCACAGCTACAACCTCTCCACAGCTACAGTCTCTCCACAGCTACAACCTCTCCACAGCTACAGTCTCTACACGCTACATCCACTCCACAGCTACAGACTCTCCATGCTACAACCTCTCCACAGCTACAGCCTCTCCACAGCTACAGCCTCCACAGCTACAACCTTTCCACAGCTACAGTCTCTCCACAGCTACAACCTCTCCACAGCTACAGTCTCTCCACAGCTACAGCCTCCACAGCTACAACCTCTCCACAGCTAAAGCCTCTCCACAGCTACAGCCTCTCCCCAGCTACAGCCTCTCCACAGCTAAAGCCTCTCCACAGCTACAGCCTCTCCCCAGCTACAGCCTCTCCACAGCTACAGTCTCTTCAGATCTACAGTCTCTCCACAGCTACAACCTCTCCACAGCTACAACCTCTCCAAAGCTACAGTCTCTCCACAGCTATAACCTCTCCACAGCTACAACCTCTCCACAGCTACAGTCTCTCCACAGCTACAACCTCTCCACAGCTACAGTCTCTCCACAGCTACAGCCTCCACAGCTACAACTCCACAGCTACAACCTCTCCACAGCTACAGTCTCTCCACAGCTACAGCCTCCACAGCTACAGCCTCCACAGCTACAACCTCTCCACAGCTACAACCTCTCCACAGCTACAGCCTCTCCACAGCTACAGCCTCTCCACAGCTACAGTTTCTCCACAGCTACAACCTCTCCACAGCTACAGTCTCTTCACAGCTACAGTCTCTCCACAGCTACAATCTCTCCACAGCTACAACCTCTCCACAGCTACAACCTCTCCACAGCTACAGTCTCTCCACAGCTATAACCTCTCCACAGCTACAACCTCTCCACAGCTACAGTCTCTACACAGCTACAGCCTCTCCACAGCTACAGTCTCTCCACAGCTACAGCCTCCACAGCTACAACCTTTCCACAGCTACAGTCTCTCCACAGCTACAACCTCTCCACAGCTACAGTCTCTCCACAGCTACAGTCTCTCCACAGCTACAACCTCTCCACAGCTACAGTCTCTCCACAGCTACAACCTCTCCACAGCTACAGTCTCTCCACAGCTACAGCCTCCACAGCTACAACCTCTCCACAGCTACAGTCTCTCCACGCTACAGCCTCTCCACAGCTACAGACTCTCCACGCTACAACCTCTCCACAGCTACAGCCTCTCCACAGCTACAACCTCTCCACAGCTACAGTCTCTCCACAGCTACAGTCTCTCCACAGCTATAACCTCTCCACAGCTACAACCTCTCCACAGCTACAGTCTCTCCACAGCTACAGCCTCTCCACAGCTACAGTCTCTCCACAGCTACAGCCTCCACAGCTACAACCTTTCCACAGCTACAGTCTCTCCACAGCTACAACCTCTCCACAGCTACAGTCTCTCCACAGCTACAGTCTCTCCACAGCTACAACCTCTCCACAGCTACAGTCTCTCCACAGCTACAACCTCTCCACAGCTACAGTCTCTCCACAGCTACAGCCTCCACAGCTACAACCTCTCCACAGCTACAGTCTCTCCACGCTACAGCCTCTCCACAGCTACAGACTCTCCATGCTACAGCCTCTCCACAGCTACAGCCTCTCCACAGCTACAGCCTCTCCACAGCTACAGCCTCCACAGCTACAACCTCTCCACAGCTACAGTCTCTACACAGCTACAACCTCTCCACACCTACAGTCTCTCCAAAGCTACAACCTCTCCACAGCTACAGTCTCTCCACGCTACAGCCACTCCACAGCTACAGACTCTCCATGCTACAAACTCTCCACAGCTACAGCCTCTCCATAGCTACAGCCTCCACAGCTACAACCTCTCCACAGCTACAACCTCTCCACAGCTACAGTCTCTCCACAGCTACAGTCTCTCCACAGCTACAGCCTCCACAGCTACAACCTCTCCACAGCTACAGTCTCTCCACGCTACAGCCTCTCCACAGCTACAGACTCTCCATGCTACAACCTCTCCACAGCTACAGCCTCTCCACAGCTACAGCCTCCACAGCTACAACCTCTCCACAGCTACAGTCTCTACACAGCTACATCCTCTCTACAGCTACAGTCTCTCCACAGCTACAGTCTCTCCACAGCTACAGTCTCTCCACAGCTACAGTCTCTCCACAGCTACAGTCTCTCCACAGCTACAGCCTCTCCACAGCTACAGCCTCTCCACAGCTACAACCTCTCAAGAGCTACAACCTCTCCACAACTACAACCTCTCCACAGCTACAGCCTCTCCACAGCTACAGTCTCTCCACAGCTACAGTCTCTCCACAGCTACAGCCTCTCCACAGCTACAACCTCTCCACAGCTACAACCTCTCCACAACTACAACCTCTCCACAGCTACAGCCTCTCCACAGCTACAGCCTCTCCACAGCTACAGTCTCTCCACAGCTACAACCTCTCCACAGCTACAACCTCTCCACAGCTACAACCTCTCCACAGCTACAGTCTCTCCACAGCTACAACCTCTCCACAGCTACAACCTCTCCACAGCTACAACCTCTCCACAGCTATAACCTCTCCACAGCTACAACCTCTCCACAGCTACAGTCTCTCCACACCTACAACCTCTCCACAGCTACAGTCTCTCCACAGCTACAGCCTCCACAGCTACAACCTCTCCACAGCTACAACCTCTCCACAGCTACAGTCTCTCCACAGCTACAGCCTCTCCACAGCTACAGTCTCTCCACAGCTACAACCTCTCCACAGCTACAACCTCTCCACAGCTACAACCTCTCCACAGCTACAGTCTCTTCACAGCTACAGTCTCTCTACAGCTACAACCTCTCCACAGCTACAACCTCTCCACAGCTACAGTCTCTCCACAGCTATAACCTCTCCACAGCTACAGTCTCTCCACAGCTACAGTCTCTCCACAGCTACAACCTCTCCACCCCCACAGTCTCTCCACAGCTACAGCCTCCACAGCTACAACCTCTCCACAGCTACAACCTCTCCACAGCTACAGTCTCTCCACAGCTACAACCTCTCCACAGCTACAACCTCTCCACAGCTACAGGCTCTCCACAGCTACAGCCTCTCCACAGCTACAGTCTCTCCACAGCTACAGTCTCTCCACAGCTACAACCTCTCCACAGCTACAACCTCTCCACAGCTACAACCTCTCCACAGCTACAGTCTCTTCACAGCTACAGTCTCTCCACAGCTACAACCTCTCCACAGCTACAACCTCTCCACAGATACAGTCTCTCCACAGCTATAACCTCTCCACAGCTACAACCTCTCCACAGCTACAGCCTCTCCACAGCTACAACCTCTCCACAGCTACAGTCTCTCCACAGCTAGAGCCTCCACAGCTACAACCTCTCCACAGCTACAGTCTCTCCACAGCTACAACCTCTCCACAGCTACAGTCTCTCCACAGCTACAGTCTCTCCACAGCTACAACCTCTCCACAGCTACAACCTCTCCACAGCTACAACCTCTCCACAGCTACAACCTCTCCACAGCTACATCCTCTCCACAGCTACAGTCTCTTCACAGCTACAGTCTCTCCACAGCTACAACCTCTCCACAGCTACAACCTCTCCACAGCTACAGTCTCTCCACAGCTATAACCTCTCCACAGCTACAACCTCTCCACAGCTACAGTCTCTCCACAGCTACAACCTCTCCACAGCTACAGTCTCTCCACAGCTACAGCCTCCACAGCTACAACCTCTCCACAGCTACAGTCTCTCCACAGCTACAACCTCTCCACAGCTACAGCCTCCAGAGCTACAACCTCTCCACAGCTACAGTCTCTCCACAGCTACAGTCTCTCCACAGCTACAACCTCTCCACAGCTAGTCTCTCCACAGCTACAGCCTCCACAGCTACAACCTCTGCACAGCTACAGTCTCTCCACGCTACAGCCTCTCCACAGCTACAGACTCTCCATGCTACAACCTCTCCACAGCTACAGCCTCTCCACAGCTACAACCTCTCCACAGCTACAGCCTCTCCACAGCTACAGCCTCTCCACAGCTACAACCTCTCCACAGCAGCCCTTTTTTCTGGGTCGAAGTTGTAAAGGGGGATACCTAGTCAGATGTAAAGGGGGGATACCTAGTCAGATGTAAAGGGGGATACCTAGTCCTAGCCCTAGTCAGATGTAAATGGGGATACCTAGTCAGGACTATGGTGCAGCTCCAGACTGACGTGGACTATGGTGCAGCTCCAGACTGATGTGGATTATGGTTCAGCTCCCGACTGACGTGGACTATGGTGCAGCTCCAGACTGACGTGGACTATGGTGCAGCTCCAGACTGATGTGGACTATGGTGCAGCTCCAGACTGACGTGGACTATGGTGCATCTGTGATTCATATAAGTTTGACCTCGGCCTCAACATCAGCGTAACGTACACAAAGCTGTGAACGTGCTGAGACAAGGCAAGAAGGGCCTTCTATGCCATCTAAAGGAAGAAAAAATTCGACATACCAATTAGGATCTGGCTAAAAACACTTGATTCAGTTACAGAACCCATTGCCCTTTACGATTGTGAGGTCTGGGGTCCCCTCACCAAAACAATAATTTAACTGCATGCAGAATTCTGAATTCAGTGTACAATGTAAAACACCAAATAATGCATGCAGAGCAGAATTAGGTTAATTACTGCGAATGATCAAAATCTTGAAAAGAGACGTTATATTCTGCAAACACCTAAAAGGAAGCAATTCCAAAATCTCCCACCTACAGAGAGATGAATCTGGAGCCCTAAGCAAGCTGGTCCGGGGTTCACAAACAATAGAGCCCAATAGAGCCCAATAGAGCCCAATAGAGCCCAATAGAGCCCAATAGAGCCCAATAGAGCCCAATAGAGCCCAATAGAGCCCAATAGAGCCCAATAGAGCCCAATCCAAATCATGAGAAAACAAAAAGAAATTACTTGACACAAAATACAGCTCAAACTAGAATTCTATTTCCTCCTAAACAGAGAGAATACCTGACCACTGTGACTGACCCTAAACAGAGAGTACAGAGAATACCTGACCACTGTGACTGACCCTAAACAGAGAGTACAGAGAATACCTGACCACGGTGACTGACCCTAAACAGAGAGTACAGAGAATACCTGACCACTGTGACTGACCCTAAACAGAGAGTACAGAGAATACCTGACCACTGTGACTGACCCTAAACAGAGAGTACAGAGAATACCTGACCACTGTGACTGACCCTAAACAGAGAGTACAGAGAATACCTGACCACTGTGACTGACCCTAAACAGAGAGTACAGAGAATACCTGACCACTGTGACTGACCCTAAACAGAGAGTACAGAGAATACCTGACCACTGTGACTGACCCTAAACAGAGAGTACAGAGAATACCTGACCACTGTGACTGACCCTAAACAGAGAGTACAGAGAATACCTGACCACTGTGACTGACCCTAAACAGAGAGTACAGAGAATACCTGACCACTGTGACTGACCCTAAACAGAGAGTACACAGTGGTAGAATACCTGACCACTGTGACTGACCCTAAACAGAGAGTACAGAGAATACCTGACCACTGTGACTGACCCTAAACAGAGAGTACAGAGAATACCTGACCACTGTGACTGACCCTAAACAGAGAGTACAGAGAATACCTGACCACTGTGACTGACCCTAAACAGAGAGTACAGAGAATACCTGACCACTGTGACTGACCCTAAACAGAGAGTACAGAGAATACCTGACCACTGTGACTGACCCTAAACAGAGAGTACAGAGAATACCTGACCACTGTGACTGACCCTAAACAGAGAGTACAGAGAATACCTGACCACTGTGACTGACCCTAAACAGAGAGTACAGAGAATACCTGACCACTGTGACTGACCCTAAACAGAGAGTACAGAGAATACCTGACCACTGTGACTGACCCTAAACAGAGAGTACAGAGAATACCTGACCACTGTGACTGACCCTAAACAGAGAGTACAGAGAATACCTGACCACTGTGACTGACCCTAAACAGAGAGTACAGAGAATACCTGACCACTGTGACTGACCCTAAACAGAGAGTACAGAGAATACCTGACCACTGTGACTGACCCTAAACAGAGAGTACACAGTGGTAGAATACCTGACCACTGTGACTGACCCTAAACAGAGAGTACACAGTGGTAGAATACCTGACCACTGTGACTGACCCTAAACAGAGAGTACACAGTGGTAGAATACCTGACCACTGTGACTGACCCTAAACAGAGAGTACACAGTGGTAGAATACCTGACCACTGTGACTGACCCTAAACAGAGAGTACACAGTGGTAGAATACCTGACCACTGTGACTGTCCCTAAACAGAGAGTACAGAGAATACCTGACCACTGTGACTGACCCTAAACAGAGAGTACAGAGAATACCTGACCACTGTGACTGACCCTAAACAGAGAGTACAGAGAATACCTGACCACTGTGACTGACCCTAAACAGAGAGTACAGAGAATACCTGACCACTGTGACTGACCCTAAACAGAGAGTACAGAGAATACCTGACCACTGTGACTGACCCTAAACAGAGAGTACAGAGAATACCTGACCACTGTGACTGACCCTAAACAGAGAGTACAGAGAATACCTGACCACTGTGACTGACCCTAAACAGAGAGTACAGAGAATACCTGACCACTGTGACTGACCCTAAACAGAGAGTACAGAGAATACCTGACCACTGTGACTGACCCTAAACAGAGAGTACAGAGAATACCTGACCACTGTGACTGACCCTAAACAGAGAGTACACAGTGGTAGAATACCTGACCACTGTGACTGACCCTAAACAGAGAGTACACAGTGGCAGAATACCTGACCACTGTGACTGACCCTAAACAGAGAGTACACAGTGGTAGAATACCTGACCACTGTGACTGACCCTAAACAGAGAGTACACAGTGGTAGAATACCTGACCACTGTGACTGACCCTAAACAGAGAGTACACAGTGGTAGAATACCTGACCACTGTGACTGACCCTAAACAGAGAGTACACAGTGGTAGAATACCTGACCACTGTGACTGACCCTAAACAGAGAGTACAGAGAATACCTGACCACTGTGACTGACCCTAAACAGAGAGTACAGAGAATACCTGACCACTGTGACTGACCCTAAACAGAGAGTACAGAGAATACCTGACCACGGTGACTGACCCTAAACAGAGAGTACACAGTGGTAGAATACCTGACCACTGTGACTGACCCTAAACAGAGAGTACACAGTGGCAGAATACCTGACCACTGTGACTGACCCTAAACAGAGAGTACACAGTGGTAGAATACCTGACCACTGTGACTGACCCTAAACAGAGAGTACACAGTGGTAGAATACCTGACCACTGTGACTGACCCTAAACAGAGAGTACACAGTGGTAGAATACCTGACCACTGTGACTGACCCTAAACAGAGAGTACACAGTGGTAGAATACCTGACCACTGTGACTGACCCTAAACAGAGAGTACAGAGAATACCTGACCACTGTGACTGACCCTAAACAGAGAGTACAGAGAATACCTGACCACTGTGACTGACCCTAAACAGAGAGTACAGAGAATACCTGACCACTGTGACTGACCCTAAACAGAGAGTACAGAGAATACCTGACCACTGTGACTGACCCTAAACAGAGAGTACAGAGAATACCTGACCACTGTGACTGACCCTAAACAGAGAGTACAGAGAATACCTGACCACTGTGACTGACCCTAAACAGAGAGTACACAGTGGTAGAATACCTGACCACTGTGACTGACCCTAAACAGAGAGTACAGAGAATACCTGACCACTGTGACTGACCCTAAACAGAGAGTACACAGTGGTAGAATACCTGACCACTGTGACTGACCCTAAACAGAGAGTACAGAGAATACCTGACCACTGTGACTGACCCTAAACAGAGAGTACACAGTGGTAGAATACCTGACCACTGTGACTGACCCTAAACAGAGAGTACACAGTGGTAGAATACCTGACCACTGTGACTGACCCTAAACAGAGAGTACACAGTGGTAGAATACCTGACCACTGTGACTGACCCTAAACAGAGAGTACACAGTGGTAGAATACCTGACCACTGTGACTGACCCTAAACAGAGAGTACACAGTGGTAGAATACCTGACCACTGTGACTGACCCTAAACAGAGAGTACACAGTGGTAGAATACCTGACCACTGTGACTGACCCTAAACAGAGAGTACACAGTGGTAGAATACCTGACCACTGTGACTGACCCTAAACAGAGAGTACACAGTGGTAGAATACCTGACCACTGTGACTGACCCTAAACAGAGAGTACACAGTGGTAGAATACCTGACCACTGTGACTGACCCTAAACAGAGAGTACACAGTGGTAGAATACCTGACCACTGTGACTGACCCTAAACAGAGAGTACACAGTGGTAGAATACCTGACCACTGTGACTGACCCTAAACAGAGAGTACAGAGAATACCTGACCACTGTGACTGACCCTAAACAGAGAGTACACAGTGGTAGAATACCTGACCACTGTGACTGACCCTAAACAGAGAGTACACAGTGGTAGAATACCTGACCACTGTGACTGACCCTAAACAGAGAGTACACAGTGGTAGAATACCTGACCACTGTGACTGGCCCTAAACAGAGAGTACACAGTGGTAGAATACCTGACCACTGTGACTGACCCTAAACAGAGAGTACACAGTGGTAGAATACCTGACCACTGTGACTGACCCTAAACAGAGAGTACACAGTGGCAGAATACCTGACCACTGTGACTGACCCTAAACAGAGAGTACACAGTGGTAGAATACCTGACCACTGTGACTGACCCTAAACAGAGAGTACACAGTGGTAGAATACCTGAACACTGTGACTGACCCTAAACAGAGAGTACACAGTGGCAGAATGCCTGACTACTGTGACTGACCCTAAACAGAGAGTACACAGTGGTAGAATACCTGACCACTGTGACTGACCCTAAACAGAGAGTACACAGTGGTAGAATACCTGACCACTGTGACTGACCCTAAACAGAGAGTACAGAGAATACCTGACCACTGTGACTGACCCTAAACAGAGAGTACACAGTGGTAGAATACCTGACCACTGTGACTGACCCTAAACAGAGAGTACACAGTGGTAGAATACCTGACCACTGTGACTGACCCTAAACAGAGAGTACACAGTGGTAGAATACCTGACCACTGTGACTGGCCCTAAACAGAGAGTACACAGTGGTAGAATACCTGACCACTGTGACTGACCCTAAACAGAGAGTACACAGTGGTAGAATACCTGACCACTGTGACTGACCCTAAACAGAGAGTACACAGTGGCAGAATACCTGACCACTGTGACTGACCCTAAACAGAGAGTACACAGTGGTAGAATACCTGACCACTGTGACTGACCCTAAACAGAGAGTACACAGTGGTAGAATACCTGACCACTGTGACTGACCCTAAACAGAGAGTACACAGTGGCAGAATGCCTGACTACTGTGACTGACCCTAAACAGAGAGTACACAGTGGTAGAATACCTGACCACTGTGACTGACCCTAAACAGAGAGTACACAGTGGCAGAATACCTGACCACTGTGACTGACCCTAAACAGAGAGTACACAGTGGTAGAATACCTGACCACTGTGACTGACCCTAAACAGAGAGTACACAGCGGCAGAATACCTGACCACTGTGACTGACCCAAACTTAAGGAAAGCTTTGACAATGTACAGACTCAGTGAGCATAGCCTTGCTATTGAGAAAGTCCGCCGTAGGCAGACCTGTATCTCAAGACACGACAGGCTATGTGATCACTGCCCACAAAATGAGGTGGAAACTGAGCTGCACTTCCTAACCTCCTGCCCAATGTATGACCATATTAGAGACACATATTTCCCTCAGATTACACAGATCCACAAAGAATTCGAAAACAAACCCAATTTTGATAAACCCCCATATCTACTGGGTGAAATACCACAGTGTGACATCACAGCAGCAAGATTTGTAATCTGTTGTCACAATAAAAGGTCAACCAGTGAAGAACAAACACCATTGTAAATACAACCCATATTTATGCTTATTTATTTTATCTTGTGTACTTTAACCATTTGTACATCATTACAACACTGTATATATATATATATGTATAATATGACATTTGTAATGTCTTTATTCTTTTGGAACACTGTGAGTGTAATGTTCACTGTTCATTTTTATTGTTTATTTCACTTTTGTATATTATCTACCTCACTTGCTTTGGCAATGTTAACATTTGTTTCCCAGGCCAATAAAGTCCCTTGAATTGAATTGGTAGACAGAGAGACAGAGGGGGAGAGAGGGAGACAGAGGGGGAGGGAGAGAGAGGGGGAGGGAGACAGAGGAGGAGAGAGACAGAGGGGGAGGGACGGAGACAGAGGGAGGGAGGGGGGGAAGAGGGGGAGAGGGGGAGGGAGACAGAGGGGGGAGGGAGACCGGGGTGGGAGAGAGAGGCAGAGGGGGAGAGAGGGAGACAGAGGTGGGAGGAGGGAGACAGAGGGGAGGGAGAGAGAGGGGGAGGGAGGGAGACAGAGGGGGAGAGAGACAGAGGGGGAGGGAGGGAGGGAGGGAGGGAGGGAGGGAGGGAGGGAGGGAGGGAGGGAGGGAGGGAGGGAGGGAGGGAGGGAGGAGGGAGGGAGGGAGGGAGGGAGGGAGGGAGGGAGGGAGGGAGGGAGATCTCATTGAATGAGAGACAGAGGGAGACAGAGGGAACAGAGATCTCATTGAATGCGAGGGAGACAGAGGGAGACAGAGGGGAGACAGAGGGAGACAGAGGGAGACAGAGGGAGACAGAGGGAGACAGAGGGGAGACATAGACTCTCATGGTATTTACTTTGGCGACATTTCTTTGATCTCCAGGCTTCAGTATTGTGACACTAATCTTTCCCCCATTGTACACAATGTATTCACATAAGCATAATGTTTCTTGATGATATATTTTTGCAAAAAGGTACCTGATTCAATGATATCATATTTGACAGACATGGTTTTAAGAAGGTAGTGGTAATATTTAATTCAGTACAGACATTTGTACAGTGCCTTGCAAAAGTATTCACCCCGCTTGGAATTTTTCCTATTTTGTTTCATTACAACCTGTAATTTAAATAGATTGTTTTTAATGGACATACACAAAATAGTGACGTTTAAAAAATGCATACTGTATGTATTCACCCCCTTTACTATGAAGACCCTAAATAAGATCTGGTGCAACCAATTACCTTCAGAAGACACATCATTAGTTAAATAAAGTCCACCTGGGGGCAATCTAAGTGCCACATGATCTGTCACATGATCTCAGTATATATAAACACCTTTTCTGAAAGGCTCCAGAGTCTGCAACACCACTAAGCAAGTGGCACCACCAAGCAAGTGGCACCATGAAGACCAAGGAGCTCTCCAAACAGGTCAGAGATCAGGGTTGGATTATAAAAAAATAAAAAAATATCAGAAACTTTGAACATCCCACGAAGCACCATTAAATCCATTATTAAAAAATTGAAAGAATATGGCACCACAACAAACCTGCCAAGAGAGGACCGCCCACCGAAATTCACAGACCAGGCAAGGAGGGCAACAAAGAGACCAAAGATAACCCTGAAGGAGCTGCAATGCTCCACAGCTGAGATTTTAGTGTCTGTTCATAAGACCACTTTAAGCCATACACTCCACAGAGCTGGGCTTTACGGAAGAGTGGCCAGAAAAAAAGACATTGCTAAAGAAAAAAATGAGCAAACATGTTTGGTGTTCGCCAAAAGGCGTGTGGGAGACTCCTCAAACATATGTACTCTGGTCAGATGAGACTGTTTTTCATCGCAGGGACTGGGAAACTGATCAGAATTGAAGGAATGATGGATGGCGCTAAATGCAGGGAAATTCTTGAAGTAAACCTATTTCAGTCTACCAGAGATTTGAGACTGGGACAGAGGTTCACCTTCCAGCAGGACAATGACCCTAAGCATACTGCTAAAGCAACACTCGAGTGGTTTAAGGGGAAACACTTAAATGTCTTGGAATGGCCTAGTCAAAGCCCAGACCTCAATCCAATTGAGAATTTGTGGTATGACTTAAAGATTGCTGTATACCAGCGGAAACCATCCAACTTGAAGGAGCTGGAGCAGTTTTGCCTTGAAGAATGGGCAAAAATCCCAGTGGCTACATGTGCCTAGCTTACAGAGACATACTCTAAGAGACTTGCAGCTGTAATTGATGCAAAAGGTGGCTCTACATAGTATTGACTTTGGGGGGGTGAATAGTTATGGGGGGTGAATAGTTATGGGGGGGTGAATAGTTATGGGGGGTGAATAGTTATGGGGGGGTGAATAGTTATGGGGGTGAATAGTTATGGGGGGTGAATAGTTATGGGGGGTGAATAGTTATGGGGGATGAATAGTTATTGGGGGGTGAATAGTTATGGGGGGGTGAATAGTTATGGGGTGTGAATAGTTATGGGGGGTGAATAGTTATGGGGGGGTGAATAGTTATGGGGGGGTGAATAGTTATGGGGGGGGTGAATAGTTATGGGGGTGAATAGTTATGGGGGGTGAATAGTTATGCATCTGAAGTTTTCAATTTTTTCTTCTTATTTCTTGTTTGTTTCACAATGAAACATATTTTGGATCTTAAAAACGGTTTGTTGTTTAAATTAAATGATACAAACCCCCCAAAAATCCATTTTAATTCCAGATTGTAAGGCAACAAAATAGGAAAAATACCAAGGGGGGTGAATACAATCACAAGCCACTGTAGGCGGCTTAACTTACCCTGGCCCTTGGATCGACACTCGGGGTGCAAAGAGAAACTATTTCTTGCTATGTTTTCAAATCTGTAATATTTGACATTAATTCAGATTTCCACACAACATCATGAAATATATGTTATCTGTTAGACAGTATACTATATTTCCCTTGACAGAGTGATGCTGAATGTTAAAAATGGCTCAACCTACGCCACTCTCCTATCAATTTCAAAATAACAGTTCCTTCATCAACATGGAAGATATTTGTTTCTAAATTCCCCATTCATCCACCACCCCTACTACCACCCCTCCATTCTAACCAGAAGAGGGAAGCATTTCTTCCCTTTTCCCCTCTGTTGAAACCCTAACAGCAGCAGCAGCTGTCTGCCTGTGTGTGTGTGTGTCTGTCTGTGTGTGTGTGTATTAGAGCTGTCTTTATGTGGGCCTGGAGACTAAGCACTAAGCGCTCTCAGGGTGCTATCATGTTTGTTTATAGAGGAGATGGAAGGAGTAATTAAATGGGTAACCGACACTACCATGCTCTCATGTCTATTGATCCAGACCCACTCTCCATCCCCATCCATCCATCAAATACATTTTATAATGCCCTTTTTCCATCAGTTGCCCCAAAGTGCTTTACAAAAACCCAGCCTAAAACCCCCAAAGAGCAAGCAGTGCAGATGCAGAAGCACGGTGGCTAGGAAAACCTCCCTAGAAATACAGGAACCTAGGAATAAACCTTAGGCCAGATCGTTCTGCAAGACGTTCAAGAGTTCATAGATCACCTGCAGGGTCAAATAATAATCACAGTGGTTATAGAAGGTGCAGTAGTTCAGCACCTCAGGATTAAATGTCAGATAGCTTTTCATTACCGAGCATTCAGAGGTCGAGACAGCAGATCTGGTAGAGAGAGAAAGGGGGGTCTGGGACAAGGTAGAGCATCCAGGACAAGGTAGAGCATCCAGGACAAGGTAGAGCATCCGGGAGAAGGTAGAGCATCCAGGACAAGGTAGAGCATCCAGGACAAGGTAGAGCATCCGGGACAAGGTAGAGCATCCGGGGAAGGTAGAGCGTCCGGGACAAGGTAGAGCATCCGGGACAAGGTAGAGCATCTGGGACAAGGTAGAGCGTCCGGTGAGCACAGAGACTGGATCAGAAGCACGACAGGGTAGACTGGGGACAGGGATGGCCAGGAGTCATCAGGCCTGGTAGTCCTAGTCCTGCCATCCTTCTATCCCTCCATTAAACAACCCTCCATCCCCCTAGCCCTAATTTCCTCAGCCACGCCCCTTTCCCGAGCAGAGGCAGCTACCTCTGACCTGACAACAAGCAGAACGGAGCCACAATGTTCCCACATCAACAGTCTTTCATGTAGAATGGCCTCTGTTCAGCCCTAATCCATACATCCATTCCAACAACCCTATCGATACACTTGATTACTGTGTGTGCGTGCGTCCGTGTGTGAGGCAGAGAGCAATCGAGAGAGGGCGTCCAAATCAACACATCAAGATAGCTGTGAAGAACAGCTCCAAAGAAACATGTTGTAATCCGAGCCATACGGTGTTACAGTTCTAGATAGCATTTATTATAGATATTTTATATGTGTTAATGTGGATGCTATCTCTCTCTCTCTTGCTCTCTCAACTTGCCCCATGGCCACTTAAACTGGTGCCCCTGACGTGCTCTCTCAACTTGCCCCATGGCCACTTAAACTGGTGCCCCTGACGTGCTCTCTCAACTTGCCCCATGGCCACTTAAACTGGTGCCACTGACGTGCTCTCTCAACTTGCCCCATGGCCGCTGAAACTAGTGCCCCTGACGTGCTCTCTCAACTTGCCCCATGGCCACTTAAACTGGTGCCCCTGATGTGCTCTCTCAACTTGCCCCATGGCCACTTAAACTGGTGCCCCTGACGTGCTCTCTCAACTTGCCCCATGGCCACTTAAACTGGTGCCCCTGACGTGCTCTCTCAACTTGCCCCATGGCCACTTAAACTGGTGCCCCTGACGTGCTCTCTCAACTTGCCCCATGGCCACTTAAACTGGTGCCACTGACGTGCTCTCTCAACTTGCCCCATGGCCGCTGAAACTAGTGCCCCTGACGTGCTCTCTCAACTTGCCCCATGGCCACTTAAACTGGTGCCCCTGACGTGCTCTCTCAACTTGCCCCATGGCCACTTAAACTGGTGCCCCTGACGTGCTCTCTCAACTTGCCCCATGGCCACTTAAACTGGTGCCCCTGACGTGCTCTCTCAACTTGCCCCATGGCCACTTAAACTGGTGCCCCTGACGTGCTCTCTCAACTTGCCCCATGGCCACTTAAACTGGTGCCCCTGACGTGCTCTCTCAACTTGCCCCATGGCCACTTAAACTGGTTCCCCTGACGTGCCCTCTCAACTTGCCCCATGGCCACTTAAACTAGTGCCCCTGACGTGCCCTCTCAACTTGCCCCATGGCCACTTAAACTGGTTCCCCTGACGTGCCCTCTCAACTTGCCCCATGGCCACTTAAACTAGTGCCCCTGACGTGCCCTCTCAACTTGCCCATGGCCACTCAAACTGGTTCCCCTGACGTGCCCTCTCAACTTGCCCCATTGCCACTCAAACTGGTGACACTGACACCTACCACCACCCCTACTACTACCACCACCCCTACTACTAACACCACCCCTACTACTAACACCACCCCTACTACTAACACCACCCCTACTACTACCACCACCCCTACTACTACCACCACTCCTACTACTACCACCACCCCTACTACTACCACCACCCCTACTACTAACACCACCCCTACTACTAACACACCCTCTACTACTAACACCACCTCAACCACTAACACCACCTCTACTACTAACACCACCCATACTACTAACACCACTACTACTACTACTAACACCACCCCTACTACTAACACCACTACTACTACTAACACTACCTCTACTACTAACACCACCCATACTACCACCACCACTACTACTACTAACACCACCCCTACTACTAACACCACTACTACTACTAACACCACCCCTACTACTAACACCACCCATACTACCAACACCACTACTACTAACACTACTACTACTAACACCACCACTACTACTAACACCACCACTACTACTAACACAACTACTACTACTACTAACACCACCTCTACTACCACCACTCCTACTACTAACACCACCACACCCACTACTACCACCCCTCCTACCACCACCCAAACAACCACCACCCCTACCACCACCCTACAACCACCACCCCTACTACCACCACCTCTACTACCACACCCAGTGCTACCACCACCACACCCACTACTACCACCCCCCTACCACCACCCAAACAACCACCACTCCTACAACCACCACCCCTACTACCACCACCTCTACTACCACACCCACTACTACCACCCCTCCTACCACCACCCAAACAACCACCACCCCTACCACCACCCTACAACCACCACCCCTACTACCACCACCTCTACTACCACACCCAGTGCTACCACCACCACCACCACCACACCCACTACTACCACCCCCTTACCACCATCCCTACAACCACCACCCCTCCTTCTACTACTACCACCACCTCTACTACCACACCCAGTGCTACCACCACCACCACCACACCCACTACTACCTCCCCTACAACCACCACCCCTACTACCACCACCTCTACTACCACACCCAGTGCTACCACCACACCCACTACTACCACCCCCCCTACCACCATCCCTACAACCACCACCCTTCCTTCCACCACCCCTACTACCACCACCTCTACTACCACACCCAGTGCTACCACCACCACCACACCCACTTCTACCACCACCACTACATCCACCACCCCTACTACCACCCCTACTACCACACCCAGTGCCACCACCACCCCTACTACCACCACCCCTACTACCACCACCCCCACTACTACCCCCACGTCCACCACCCCTACTACCACCCCACCCCTACTCCACCACCCCTACTACCACACCCAGTGCTACCACCACCCCTACTACCACCACCCCCACTTCCACCACACCTACTAACACCACCCCTACTACCACCACCCCCACTTCCACCACCCCTACTACCACCCCCACTACTACCACCACCCCCACCTCCACCACCCCCACTACCACCACCCCTACTACCACCACCCCCACCTACACCACCCCTACAACCACCACCCCTACTACCACACCCACTACTACAACAACAACACCCACTACTACAACCCCCAACCCCCCTACCACCCCCCCTACCACCACCCTTACAACCACCACCCCTACTACCACCACCCCTACTACTAACACCACTACTACCACCACCCCCACTTCCACCACCCCTACTACCACCACCCCCACTTCCACCACCCCTACAACCACCACCTCTACTACCACACCCACTACTACAACCACAACACCCACTACTACAACCCCCCCTACCACCACCCCTACTCCTAACACCACCACCACTACTACCACACCCACTACTACTACCACCACCCCTACTACCACACCCACCACCACTACCACCACCCCTACTACACCACCCCTACTACTAACACCACCACCACTACTACTACCACTCCAAATGCTACCACCTCCACACCCCTACTACCACCACCTCTACTACCACCACCCCTACTACCACCACCCCCACTCCCACCACCCCTACTACCACACCCACTACTACAACCACCACACCCACTACTACCACCACCCCTACTACCACCAACCCTACTACTAACACCACCACCCCTACTACCCCCACCCCTACTACTAACACCACCACCCCTACTACCACACCCACTACTACTACCATCACACCTACTACCACACCCACCACCACTACCACCACCCCTACTACCACCACCCCTACTACCATCACCACCACTACTACCACCACTCCAAATGCTACCACCTCCACACCCCTACTACCACCACACCTACTTCCACCACCCCTACTACCACCACCCCTCCTACCACCACCCTCTCCCAGTTATGGGGAGTGATGAGCTATACAGCATTCCCGCACAACTCAGTCACTGGTTGAAAACAGTTTTCTGCCCCTCCCAAAATATAGAATTTTTAGATAATTGGCCCGCTGTCTGGGACTCACCCACAAACACCAAGCCTGACCTGTTGAGGAGTGATGGACACCATCCTAGCTGGAGGGGTGCTCTCATCTTATCTACCAACATAGACAGGGCTCTAACTCCTCTAGCGGCACAATGAAATAGAGGTCAGGCCAGGCAGCAGGCTATTTCCCAGCCTGCCAGCTTAGTGGAGTCTGCCACTAGCACAGTCAGTGTAGTGAGCTCAGCTATCCCCATTGAGACCGTGTCTGTGTCTTGATCTAGATCAGGCAAAACTAAACATGACGATATTCACCTTAGCAATCTCACTGGAATAAAGACCTCCTCCATTCATGTCATTATTGAAAGAGATCGTGATACCTCACATCTCAAAATATAACAACTTCATGTTAGATCCCTCACTTCCAAGGCAGTCATAGTCAATGAACGAATTACTGATCATAACCTTGATGTGATTGGCCTGACTGAAACATGGCTCAAGCCTGATTAATTTACTGTGTTTAATGAGGCCTCTCCTCCTGGTTACACTAGTGACTATATCTTCCGCGCATCCCACAAAGGCAGCGACGCTGCTAACATTTGACAGCAAATGTCTATTTTCAAAAAACAAAATTACTGCGTTTTATCTTTTCGAGCTTCTAGTCACTTTTTATAGCTACTGTTTAGAGGCGTATACAGCGTTCTTCACTGAGTTCCCTGAATCACTATCAGACCCAGTAATCATGGCAGATAATATCCACATTTCTGGTGACTTCACATGGAAAAGTTAACAGACCCACTCCAAAAGACTTTTGGAGCCATCGACTCAGTGGGTTTTGTCCAACATGTCTCTGGGATCTATGCATTGCCACAGTCATCACTGGATCTAGTTTTGTCCAACATGTCTCTGGGATCTATGCATTGCCACAGTCAGACCCTGGATCTAGTTTTGTCCAACATGTCTCTGGGATCTATGCATTGCCACAGTCAGACACTGGATCTAGTTTTGTCCAACATGTCTCTGGGATCTATGCATTGCCACAGTCAGACCCTGGATCTAGTTTTGTCCAACATGTCTCTGGGATCTATGCATTGCCACAGTCAGACCCTGGATCTAGTTTTGTCCAACATGTCTCTGGGATCTATGCATTGCCACAGTCAGACACTGGATCTAGTTTTGTCCAACATGTCTCTGGGATCTATGCATTGCCACAGTCAGACCCTGGATCTAGTTTTGTCCAACATGTCTCTGGGATCTATGCATTGCCACAGTCATACCCTGGATCTAGTTTTGTTCAACATGTCTCTGGGATCTATGCATTGCCACAGTCAGACCCTGGATCTAGTTTTGTTCAACATGTCTCTGGGATCTATGCATTGCCACAGTCAGACCCTGGATCTAGTTTTGTTCAACATGTCTCTGGGATCTATGCATTGCCACAGTCAGACCCTGGATCTAGTTTTGTTCCTTGGAATAAATATTTTGGATCTGAATATTTTTCCTCATAATCCTGGACTATCGGACCACCAAATCTCAACAAATAATCTGCTCAGACCCCAACCAAGAATTATCCAAATCTGGGCTATAAATTCTCAGACAACCCAAAGATTCCTAGATGCCCTTCCAGACTCCCTTCATCTATCCAAGGACTACGGAGAAATCAGTTAACCACCTAACCGATCTAAATGTAACCTTGCGTAATTCCGTTGATGCAGTCGCACCTCTAAAAACAAAAAATATTTGTCACAATAAAATATTTATAGAAAATACCCGAGCCCTGAAGCAAGATTCCATTAAATTGGAACGGAAATTATTCTCCACCAAACTGGAAGTCTTCTGACTAGCTTGGAAAGACAATACCATTCAATATCGAAGAGCCCTGCTGCAGCTCGATCAGCCTACTTTTCCAACCTAATTAAGGAGAATAAGAACAATCCAACATTTATTTTTGATACTTTTGCAAAGCTACCTAAAAAGCAACATTTCCCCAAGAGAGGATGGCCTTCACGTCAGCAGTGATGGATTCATGAACTTCTTTGATGAAAAGATCATGATCATTAGAAAGCAAATTACAGACCTCTCTTTGAGTCTTGGTATTTCTCCAAACTCCGTTGTCTTGGGAACAGAACCACCTGGATGTACAGTAGGATCACTGGAGACACTGAAGTTTTTTACCTTCTCGCGACACGAAAATAGTCATGGCCTCTAAACCTTCCAGATGCCTACTGGACCCTATTTCCACCTACCTACTTCCTGTGCTTTGCCCTCTGATGTTGAACATAATAAATGTCTCCCTTTCCTCCGGATGTGTACCAAACTCACTAAAAAAATGGCAGTAATAAAGCCTCCCCTGGAAAAGCGTAACCTTGACTTTTGAAAATAAATAAACTAAATTGACATATGTCGATTCTCCCATTCCTCTCAGAAATGTCTGAAAAAGCTGCTACGCAGCAATTCACTGCCTTCCTGAAGAAAAAGAATGAACATGAAACGCTCCAGTCTGGTTTTAGACACCATCATAGTACTGAGACTGCACTTGTGAAGGTGTTACATTTCCTTTTAATGGCGTCAGACCAAGGTCCTCTTGCTCCTAGACCTTAGTGCCATTTTTGACACCATCGATCACCACATTCTTTTGGAGAGATTGGAAACCCTAATTGGGTTACATAGACAAGTTCTGGTGGAAAGATATCAGTTTGTCTCTGTGGTTGGTTTGTCCTCTAACAAATCAATGGTACGTTTAGGTGTTCTTCAAGGTTTTGTTTTAGGACCACTATTGTTTTCACTATGTATTCTACCTCTTGGTAATGTCATTCAGAAACACAATGTCAACTTTCACTGCTATGCGGACGACATACAGCTGTACATTTCAATGAAATATGATGAAGCCCCAAAATTGCCTAACCTGGAAGCCTGCGTTTCAGATATAAGTGGATGGCGGCAAAAGTGAATGGCGGCAAACAGAGATGCTGGTTCTACATCCCAAGAAACAAGAGAGATCTGCTGTTTGATCTGACAATTAATCTTGATGGTGGTACAGTTTCAAATAAAACTGAAAGACTGCGAAGACTGCGTCAAAAGACTCTCTTTTGACGAACATATCAATAATATTTATAGAAACCGACACTAAAATACCAAACAGCAAAAAATACAGATGTAGAAGCACGGTGGAAAAACTCCCAATAAAGGACAGAACCTAGGAAGAAACCAACAGAGGAACCAGGCTCTGAGGGGTGGCCAGTCCTCTTCTGACTGTACTGGGTAGAGAGGAACCAGGCTCTGAGGGGTGGCCAGTCCTCTACTGGCTGTGCCGGGTAGAGAGGAACCAGGCTCTGAGGGGTGGCCAGTCCTCTTCTGACTGTACTGGGTAGAGAGGAACCAGGCTCTGAGGGGTGGCCAGTCCTCTTCTGACTGTGCCGGGTAGAGAGGAACCAGGCTCTGAGGGGTGGCCAGTCCTCTTCTGACTGTGCCGGGTGGAGATAAGAGTATATGTTCTCTTGGTGTCACGTTCTGACCTTAGTTCCTTTGTGATGTCTTTGTTTTAGTATGGTCAGGGCGTGAGTTGGGTGGTCAGTCTATGTTCTTTTTTCTATTATTTGGGATTTCTGTGTTTGGCCTGGTATGGTTCTCAATCAGAGGCAGCTGTCAATCGTTGTCCCTGATTGAGAACCATACTTAGGTAGCCTGTTTTCACCCTTGAGTTGTGGGTGATTATATTTCCTGTTTAGGTCGTTTGTCATTTATTGTTTTGGTTTGTTTTACTTTGTTAAAAGATATGAACACTTACCACGCTGCGCATTGGTCCTCCTCTTCTTCCACCACAGACGAGCGTTACAATCGGTAAGGTCTACACCTGGTGTATTCAGCGCATGTGGCTAATATAATTTGATTTGATTTGATGAGTTCCAAACTGCCTCTGGAAGCAAGGTCAGCACAAGAACTGTTTGTCGGGAGCATCATGAAATGGGTTTCCATGGCCGAGCAGCTGCACACAAGCCTAAGATCACCATGCACAATGCCAAGCGTGGTCTGGAGTGGCGTAAAGCTCACCACCATTGGACTCTGGAGCAGTGGAAACGCGTTCTCTGGAGTGATGAATCACACTTCACCATCTGGCAGTCTGAAGGACGAATCTGGGTTTGGGTTTCCATGGCAGAAGTTTGGTGGAGGAGGAACAATGTTCTAGGGCTGTTTTTCATGGTTCAGGCTCCTTAGTTTCAGTGAAGGGAACTCTTAACACTACAGCATACAATGACATTCTAGACACTTCTGTTCTTCCAACTTTTTGACAACAGTTTTGGAAGGCACTTTCCTCGTTCAGCATGATAATGCCTCTGTGAACAAAGCAAGGTCCATACAGAAACAATTTGTCGACATCGTTGTGTAAGACCTTGACTGGCCTGCACAGAGCCCTGACCTCAACCTCATAGAACACCTTTCGTATGAATTGGAATGCCGACTGCGAGCCAGGCCTAATCACCCAACATCAGTGTCTGACCTCACTAATACTCTTGTGGATGAATGGAAGCAAGTCCCTGCAGCGATGTTCCCAATATCTAGTGGAAAGCCTTCCCAGAAGAGTGGAGGCTGTTATAGCAGCAAAGGGGGAACCATCTCCATATTAATGACCATGATTTTGGAATAAGATGTTGGACGAGCAGGTGTACACATACTTTTGATTGTGTAGTGTATGTGTATTAAAGTAGTCAAAAGTTTAGTTTTTGGTCCATATTCCAATGACTACATCAAGCTAGTTTAGAAATTGGTCCATATTACAAGGACTATATCAAGCTAGTTTAGTATTTGGTCCATATTACAAGGACTACATCAAGCTAGTTTAGTATTTGATCCATTATTCCAATGACTACATCAAGCTAGTTTAGCAATTGTTCCCATATTCCTTGTACACAATGACAACATCAACCTAGATCATTTATTTTGGTACTGTCCATATGTAGCTCGTTTTTGGTCACAGGTCCAGGAATGGCTGAAAAAATTGCAACATTTAACTATAGCTAACACTGCAGATAGCACTGCTGGGTGATTTGAAAAGTCATAGTCAATAGATCAATAATATTATAATACTTTTAGCAAAAATATTGATCTTTAATTTACAATCTGTAGATTGGACACCCCCGGACAGGGCCAAACAGGAAGGATATAACCCCACCCACTTTGCCAAAGCACAGCCCCCACACCACTAGAGGGATATCTTCAACCACCAACTTACCATCCTGAGACAAGGCCGAGTATAACCCACAAAGATCTCTGCCACGGCACAACCCAAGGTGGGGCGCCAACCCAGACAGGAAGATCACATCAGTGACTCAACCCAGTCAAGTGACGCACCCCTCCTAGGGACGGTATGAAAGAGCCCCAGTAAGCCAGTGACTCAGCCCCTGTAATAGGGTTAGAGGCAGAGAATCCCAGTGGAAAGAGGGGAACCGGCCAGGTAGAGACAGCAAGGGCGGTTCATTGCTCCAGAGCCTTTCCGTTCACCTTCCCACTCCTGGGCCAGACTACACTCAATCATATGACCCACTGAAGGGATGAGTCTTCAGTAAAGACTTAAAGGTTGAGAACGAGTTTGCGTCTCTTACATGGGTAGGCAGACCATTCCATAAAAATGGAGCTCTATAGGAGAAAGCCCTGCCTCCAGCTGTTTGCTTAGAAATTCTAGGGACAATTAGGAGGCCTGCGTCTTGTGACCATAGCGTACTTGTAGGTATGTATGGCAGGACCAAATCAGAGAGATAGGTAGGAACAAGGCCATGTAATGCTTTGTAGGTTGGCAGTAAAACCTTGAAATCAGCCCTTGCCTTGACAGGAAGCCAGTGTAGGGAGGCTAGCACTGGAGTAATATGATCAAATTTTTTGGTTATAGTCAGGATTCTAGCAGCCGTATTTAGCACTAACTGAAGTTTATTTAGTGCTTTATCCGGGTAGCCAGAAAGTAGAGCATTGCAGTAGTCTAACCTAGAAGTGACAAAAGCATGGATACATTTTTCTGCATCATTTTTGGACAGAAAGTTTCTGATTTTTGCAATGTTACGTAGATCGCAAAAAGCTGTCCTTGAAATGGTCTTGATATGTTCTTCAAAAGAGAGATCAGGGTCCAGAGTAACGCCGAGGTCCTTCACAGTTTTATTTGAGACGACTGTACAACCATTAAGATTCATTGTCAGATTCAACAGAAGATCTCTTTGTTTCTTGGGACCTAGAACAAGCATCTCTGTTTTGTCCGAGTTTAAAAGTAGAAAGTTTGCAGCCATCCACTTCCTTATGTCTGAAACACATGCTTCTAGCGAGGGCAATTTTGGGGCTTCACCATGTTTCATTGAAATGTACAGCTGTGTGTTATCCGCATAGCAGTGAAAGTTAACATTATGTTTTCGAATGACATCCCCAAGAGGTAAAATATATAGTGAAAACAATAGTGGTCCTAAAACGGAACCTTGAGGAACACCGAAATGTACAGTTGATTTGTCAGAGGACAAACCATTCACAGAGACAAACTGATATCTTTCCGACAGATAAGATCTAAACCAGGCCAGAACTTGTCCGTGTAGACCAATTTGGGTTTCCAATCTCTCCAAAAGAATGTGGTGATCGATGGTATCAAAAGCAGCACTAAGGTCTCGGAGCACGAGGACAGATGCAGAGCCTCGGTCTGATGCCATTAAAAGGTCATTTACCACCTTCACAAGTGCAGTCTCAGTGCTATGATGGGGTCTAAAACCAGACTGAAGCATTTCGGATACATTGTTTGTCTTCAGGAAGGCAGTGAGTTGCTGCGCAACAGCCTTTTCTAAAATTTTTGAGAGGAATGGAAGATTCGATATAGGCCGATAGTTTTTTATATTTTCTGGGTCATGGTTGGATTTTTCAAGAGAGGCTTTATTACTGCCACTTTTAGTGAGTTTGGTACACATCCGGTGCATAGAGAGCCGTTTATTATGTTCAACATAGGAGGGCCAAGCACAGGAAGCAGCTCTTTCAGTAGTTTAGTTGGAATAGGGTCCAGTATGCAGCTTGAAGGTTTAGAGGCCATGATTATTTTCATCATTGTGTCAAGAGATATAGTACTAAAACACTTGAGCGTCTCTCTTGATCCTAGGTCCTGGCAGAGTTGTGCAGACTCAGGACAACTGAGCTTTGAAGGAATACGCAGATTTAAAGAGGAGTCCGTAATTTGCTTTCTAATAATCATGATCTTTTCCTCAAAGAAGTTCATGAATTTATCACTGCTCTTGGGGAATGCTGCTGAGTGGCTGAGTGGCAGTGGGGGTAATGCATATAGTCTGGGTAGCCATTTGACTAGATTTGAGACTGGGACGGAGTTTCACCTTCCAGCAGGACAATGACTCTAAGCATACTGCTAAAGGAACACTTGCTTTTTAGTTAGCTTTGCGACAGTATCAAAAAGGAATTTACACGCAGGTTTAAAGAGGAGTCCGTAATTTGCTTTCTAATAATCATAATCTTTTCCTCAAAGAAGTTCATGAATTTTTCACTGCTAAAGTGAAAATCATCCTCTCTTGGGGAATGCTGCTTTTTAGTTAGCTTTGCGACAGTATGAAAAAGGAATTTCAGATTGTTCTTATTTTCCTCAATTAAGTTATAAAAATAGGATGATCGAGCAACAGTAAGGGCTCTTCGGTACTGCACGGTACTGTCTTTCCAAGCTAGTCGGACATACATACATACATACATATACATACATACATATACACATCTTTTTAGAATATACCATCTTTATTATATACCCAAACCTACCAAAACTCACGGACCAGGCAAGGAGGGCATTAATCAGAGAGGCAACAAAGAGTCCAAAGATAACCCTGATGTAGCTGCAAAGTTCCACAGCGGTGATTGGAGTATCTGTCCATAGGACCACTTTAAGCTGTACACTCCACAGAGCTGGGCTTTACGGAAGAGTGGCCAGAAAAAAAACATTGCTTAAAGAAAAAAATAAGCAAGCATGTTTGGTGTTCGCCAAAAGGCATGTGGGAGACTCCCCAAACATATGGAAGAAAGTACTCTGACTCTAAGCATACTGCTAAAGCAACACTCCAGTGGTTTAAGGGGAAACACTTAAATGTCTTGGAATGGCCTAGTCAAAGCCCAGACCTCAATCCAATTGTGAATCTGGGTTTTGACTTAAAGATTGCTGTACACCAGCGGCACCCATCCAACTTGAAGGAGCTGGAGCAGTTTTGCCTTGAAAAATGGGTAAAAATTCCAGTGGCTGGAAGTGCCAAGCTTATAGAGACATAACCCCAAGTGAGACTTGCAGCTGGAGTTGCTGCAGAAGGTGGCTCTACAAAGTATTGACTTTGGGGTGGGGTGGGGGTGGGGGGGTGAATAGTTATGCACGCTCAAGTTCCACAATAAAATATATAATTATTTATTTATTTATATTATGTACACACACATGTGGGTATGTGTATGTATGTATATATATATAAATATATATATTACTGGGCAAACTATATGGGGGATTAGAAATTATGCAGACAATTACATTGATTGAAGTAACATTCTATCCGCAGTATTAAAACTGATCCACCCCCCCCAACAAAATAATCCTAGCACGCAAAGACTACATTACAACTGTTATTGTAATGGTGAGAGGTTAACATGTCTTGGGGGTATGATATAAAATGCTAACCTTCCCTGTTATTGTAATGGTGAGAGGTTAGCATGTCTTGGGGGTATGATATAAAATGCTAATCTTCCCTGTTATTGTAATGGTGAGAGGTTAACATGTCTTGGGGGTATGATATAAAATGCTAATCTTCCCTGTTATTGTAATGGTGAGAGGTTAGCATGTCTTGGGGGTATGATATAAAATGCTAACCTTCCCTGTTATTGTAATGGTGAGAGGTTAACATGTCTTGGGGGTATATCACATTTGTGTATTAATATAATTCTCAATATTATCTCCCAGTGTCGTTGGCGCGTCTTGCATCGTCTACATGTCTAGACTTCAACTGAAGACCTGGATGACACACTGTCCCCTTTGTAGAGGACTTCCTTTGACCTTTGGCCCGTGGTGGAGTGAAATGAAGTGGTTCAAAACAACATTAACATTAAGTAGGAAGAGTTGATGTTTTCATTTTATTGCAAAAATATAACATTTTATATATTACACTACAAAAACATTTACTAACAACAACAACAACAACAACAACAACTGGAAGAAGACAAACAAATAGTAAACAGCTTTTTAAATGCGCTTTCATTGTTTTACTTAATTGATCAATTAACACCTTATGAATGGGTGAATTATTTAATGAATTGAAACACTGTAATTAATTAATGCGGGACACGATTTGAAACACTTGTAAAACCAAACAGATACTGTGTCACTACTCAGCAGCTTGGGCTGTAGAGTCATGTAATTTTATATAAATAAATATCACTGTCGTCTACTGAAGGACAAAGAATACAAGATAGCTAAAATATCTATATTTGTACAACAGATACAGCCTAGTTGCTATATAAGTACGGTGTGAGCAGTGATACAGTAATTAAAGTTAATTCTTGTTGGCTCAATATTTCACTAGTCTGCTGTTTGAGCTGTTGGGTAGAATGGACTCAGTTCTGTAAATCTGTAATGCTTTGTATGTGTTAGCCTGGTCCCAGATCTGTTTGTGTCCTTGCTGTCAATGTCAGACAAACAACGAGTGACAAGGAGTTGGCATGATAGCACAAACAAACTGGCACTCAGGCTATACACTGTATGTGTGTCAGTGGTTTGAAAATGATATGCACTGAATATACATCTGTAACCCTGAAGGAAGCACAGTGTTTAAAAGTGCGTAAATGAAGCACATCGTTTCACCAGGCTATTCCAGGTAACTTCAACTACAACTAACTGCTATGGTCTTATGCCGACAGACATCATCAATTAACAACACAAAACCAGCAGATCAACACATAGAGTTTTCACATGTTGATCATGTCAGTTGATTAGTCTGTATTATTAGCCTTAGGCTACCGTACAGGAATCCATATTATATCCTATATATATTATTCTATGATTCCGTCTGAAAGACTTGTGCTTTGTGAAGTCGGACACTAAAACAGGGCCTTTGTGAAGTCGGACACTAAAACAGGGCCTTTGTGAAGTCGGGCACTAAAACAGGGCCTTTGTGAAGTCGGGCACTAAAACAGGGCCTTTGTGAAGTCGGGCACTAAAACAGGGCCTTTGTGTTTCCTGAAAGATGACCATACTGTAGACTACCCTCAGTAAAGGGGACAGAGTTTTCTTGCAAATGTAGAACAAAAACATGCTTTAAAATATCCACACAGAATCAACATAACATTTAGCATGGTGCTTGTTTTTCCATTTAAGACCTAAAACACATTCGGGTCAATCAATAGTTTTGTAGAATACCAATAGGAGAATGGTAATAACTGACTTTAAGGTACCTATAAGAATATCTCATGGTAAAGTGATAGCGAAAATCGGCTAAATATCGAAATCTTAACACCACGTGGCAATCACCCAACAAATAGTTGACAAACAGGTGTGTTTTGTACATTTATTCAATCACATAAAATATTAATATGTTGTTTCCTTCAAAGTGCAACTCAAATTAGTTTCAGGATAAACTAGTCATTTTTGATACCAATGTGCTATGTTGGTTGATATCAAGGTGCTATGTTGGTTAATACCAAGGTGCTATATTGGTTGAAACCAAGGTGCTTTGTTGGTTAATACCAAGGTGCTTTGTTGGTTGATACCAAGGTGCTTTGTTGGGTGAAACCAAGGTGCTTTGTTGGGTGAAACCAAGGTGCTTTGTTGGGTGAAACCAAGGTGCTATGTTGGTTGATACCAAGGTGCTTTGTTGGTTGAAACCAATGTGCTTTGTTGGTTAATACCAAGGTGCTTTGTTGGGTGAAAGCAAGGTGCTTTGTTGGGTGAAACCAAGGTGTTTTGTTGGGTGAAAGCAAGGTGCTTTGTTGGGTGAAAGCAAGGTGCTTTGTTGGGTGAAACCAAGGTGCTTTGTTGGGTGAAAGCAAGGTGCTTTGTTGGGTGAAAGCAAGGTGCTTTGTTGGGTGAAAGCAAGGTGCTTTGTTGGGTGAAAGCAAGGTGCTTTGTTGGGTGAAAGCAAGGTGCTTTGTTGGGTGAAACCAAGGTGCTTTGTTGGGTGAAACCAAGGTGCTTTGTTGGGTGAAAGCAAGGTGCTTTGTTGGGTGAAAGCAAGGTGCATACCGGTGAAACTCACCTAACGAACCATGATGGCATAACCTAGAAAGGGGACAACTTTAGTGGTAATTAGTTACTGTATAAGCTGTAAACCATGAATCAACAGAATAAATAGCTGGTCTTTCACCTGTATCTGTTCTGGGGGAAAAGGGACATTCAAAATATGGATCGACCATTTCAAAAGCAGTCCACTATACAGACAATAGGGTGATTTGGGGATAGGTTTCTTCTACTGAAAAGCCAATAATATACAGTGGTGACTGAATCATGTTACGCTACCATCCTGTTCTCTTTCTAAAATCTACTTCTGAAATAAGGACAAATATTCCACCAAGCAAGCTGTTAGTCTGTTCTACTGACTGACTCGTATACTGTAAACCCCTCTTCATTCTCTGTCAAACACTACAGCAGTGTCGGGGGCGACAGGTAGCTGGGGTGCGACAGGTAGCCGGGGTGCGACAGGTAGCCGGGGTGGTGCGACAGGTAGCCGGGGTGCGACAGGTAGCCGTGGTGCGACAGGTAGCCGGGGTGCGACAGGTAGCCGGGGTGCGACAGGTAGCCGGGGTGCGACAGGTAGCCGGGGTGCGACAGGTAGCCGGGGTGCGACAGGTAGCCGGGGTGCGACAGGTAGCCGGGGTGGTGCGACAGGTAGCCGGGGTGGTGCGACAGGTAGCCGGGGTGGTGCGACAGGTAGCCGGGGTGGTGCGACAGGTAGCCGGGGTGGCGCGACAGGTAGCCGGGGTGGCGCGACAGGTAGCCGGGGTGCGACAGGTAGCCGGGGTGCGACAGGTAGCCGTGGTGCGACAGGTAGCCGGAGTGCGACAGGTAGCCGGAGTGCGACAGGTAGCCGGGGTGCGACAGGTAGCCGGAGTGCGACAGGTAGCCGGAGTGCGACAGGTAGCCGGGGTGCGACAGGTAGCCGGGGTGCGACAGGTAGCCTAGTGGTTAGAGGGTTGGGACAGTAACTGAAAGGTTGCAAGATCGATTCACCCGAGCTGACAAGGTAAAAATCTGTCATTCTACCCCAAAACAAGGCAGTTAACCCACTGTTCCTAGGCCGTCATTGTAAATAAGAATATGTTGTTAACTGACTTGCCCAGTTAAATAAATGCAAATGAAAATACATCCCATAATGAACGCAGATACAGTAATCATTGATCATTAAGCAGAAGTTATGTGCACATGACTGTAAAATGCTCAAGTTCAACCAATAAATGACTGAGAAGTGAAGCATCTATTAAATCACATACTCTACACTCTAAACGGTTCTTCAGCTGTCCTTATAGGAAAACCCCTACACACAGGGTTCTACATGGAACCCAAAAGGGGTTTTCAAAGGGTTCTCTTATGGGGACAGCCAAAGAACCCTTTTTTCTAAGAGTGTACATATTCTCTCCATTAACCCAGTCCCAGTATGTAATGTTCTCCAGCGTAAAGAAGAAGGAGAGAAAACAAAGCTCCCTGGTTTTACAATCCAGTATATACATGTTAAAGTCAAGAAATGTTCCACGGACTGACGGTTGTGGATTTGATTCTGACCGGAGACTTGCTTTATAATAATGCGTGACCTCCTACGACATGTATAACACGAAGAAGAAGAATTAGGTGGGTGATTACATTTGTCCTATTTCACACATGTACCCGTGTGTATTATACATGTGTGAATTGTAAATGTGTTTTTGCATATCCCACTCCCCCTGAGACACCATCGGAGAGTGGGGTCATGGCCAGGGTTGTGTAGTCATGAAGAAATACTACACACATACAAATGCTTGTATAGAATAACATTTACAAATAAATGACTAATACCAAGCTAAAAGTCTATATTGCTTCTTTATACGCATATTCATATGAAAGCAGTCTTACTGCATAAACACAGTCCGATCTCTGTATGGTAGTGGATAAATGGAGGGGGTGTGATGAAGCTTGATGTGCAGAGGAGAGTCTCATAGATAACCAACTAGCGAATCAATAGAATGTGCTGTTAGATGTTGTAGAATCTGCCGGATTGGTTCTATTGGTATGTTCTGTTGAATGACAATTCTGGAGATTCGTATGGATTGCTGAGAGTTCCATTTAAAGGTTCTGTTGGAAGTATGGATGTTCTGGTAGGTTCCTGGAGGTTCTGTTGGTTGTCTGAAGGTTCTGATGAATAGAACATGTTGCAGTCTCTCCATTGGATGCATGTGGAGCAATGGAACACTGGAAGTTCTGTACAATTCTGTCTGATTCCGTTGAAACAGTCGTTTTTCTGTTGGAGTGCAGCTGGTTCCGTAGTTTGTCTGCAAGTTCTTAAGGATGTTTGTAGATACTGCAGGATGTCAGTAGGACATCTGTGGGTTCAGTAGGACATCTGTGGGTTCTGTAGGATATCTGTGGGTTCTGTAGGACATCTGTGGGTTCAGTAGGACATCTGTGGGTTCAGTAGGACATCTGTGGGTTCAGTAGGACATCTGTGGGTTCTGTAGGACATCTGTGGGTTCTGTAGGATATCTGTGGGTTCAGTAGGATATCTGTGGGTTCAGTAGGACATCTGTGGGTTCTGTAGGACATCTGTGGGTTCTGTAGGATATCTGTGGGTTCTGTAGGATATCTGTGGGTTCAGTAGGACATCTGTGGGTTCAGTAGGACATCTGTGGGTTCTGTAGGACATCTGTGGGTTCTGTAGGATATCTGTGGGTTCAGTAGGATATCTGTGGGTTCAGTAGGACATCTGTGGGTTCTGTAGGACATCTGTGGGTTCTGTAGGATATCTGTGGGTTCTGTAGGATATCTGTGGGTTCAGTAGGACATCTGTGGGTTCTGTAGGATATCTGTGGGTTCTGTAGGATATCTGTGGGTTCTGTAGGACATCTGTGGGTTCTGTAGGATATCTGTGGGTTCTGTAGGACATCTGTGGGTTCTGTAGGATATCTGTGGGTTCTGTAGGATATCTGTGGGTTCAGTAGGACATCTGTGGGTTCTGTAGGACATCTGTGGGTTCTGTAGGATATCTGTGGGTTCTGTAGGATATCTGTGGGTTCTGTAGGATATCTGTGGGTTCTGTAGGACATCTGTGGGTTCTGTAGGATATCTGTGGGTTCTGTAGGATATCTGTGGGTTCTGTAGGATATCTGTGGGTTCTGTAGGATATCTGTGGGTTCTGTAGGACATCTGTGGGTTCTGTAGGATATCTGTGGGTTCTGTAGGATATCTGTGGGTTCTGTAGGACATCAGTGGGTTCTGTAGGACATCTGTGGGTTCTGTAGGATATCTGTGGGTTCTGTAGGATATCTGTGGGTTCAGTAGGACATCTGTGGGTTCTGTAGGACATCTGTGGGTTCTGTAGGACATCTGTGGGTTCTGTAGGACATCTGTGGGTTCTGTAGGATATCTGTGGGTTCCGTAAAAGTGCTGAAAGTGATCCTCTGTATTACTGTTGATGATGTTGAAGTAATGTGGGTTGGCTGTCTAGAGGTAATAGACTGTGTGTGTAGCTGCTGGGGTTTCTGAAGTGCCATACATTCAGCCAAGAGACTGACTCCCCTGTCTGAGTCCCATCCAGGAAGAGTACTCAGGAAGAGTATTCAGGAAGAGTACTCAGCTAGCGCTCTTCAGACTGGACTAGGAGAAAATGTGCCAAACAAGATGGTCTTTTAAAACATTTCATGGCACAGATTTTGGAACCGAATTTTACCTGGGCTTGTATAATTCACTGTTTACTTGCCCGGCTGGCCAGTGACTTCCATCCCTGAGAGTACTTAACTACACAGAGTCTGCTCCTCTCACTCCACCCAGTAGAGGGGTTCAGGTCCCAAAGACACAACTGTTCAACACCAAGCGCTCTTCAGTGTTCCTCAGTTCATCAAGTCACATCCCGTTGTGTTTCAGTTTGTTTCCGTCAATAAATACATCATGTTCATATGTTCATAGAAGGTTCTAGACCACTAGATCCATATGTCTATCTGTCTGCCTGTTGGGAGTAGGGTCAAATTGATCCTGTAAAGTTCATACATCTGGCCTCTATCAGTGGTCAGATTGGTCCTGTAAAGTTCATCATGTCTGACCCTAGGTTCAAAGGTCAGATTGGTACTGCAGTGCCCATACTGTACATCTGGCTGTAGGGTAAGGGGTTAGAAGTCAGATGGGTATAGTGTTATTCACCAGGCTAACTCTCATCTCCTGGATGCTGTTGATTATCTTCTTCTGATGTCCAGCCAGATTCACCCCAACCCTCCTCAGGTCACTGCAGGGGAAACATACATCATTCTGTTAGTCAGTATAGTTCCAGCCAGGTTCACTCCAACCCTCCTCAGGTCACTGCAGGGGAAACATAGTACTCAGTACCTTTGTCATTTAGGAAAACTGTTTTTAGCTGATACACCTAACATTTGCTGGCTTGAGCAATTAGACTATCAAGTGTTCTTGGTGTGAGCCACGAGTCACATTTGTTCAACCAGACAACAATGTAATTAATTTTACATTGAAAAAGAGCGAGCCACTCGCAGAGCCGTGCTGCTTAAGTCCGAGTAAAATTGAAATGAATGATAGCGTTCGGCAGAAGCTACCCGTCCAGGGTAGCAGGCCGAGGGTTGCCAATACCGGTAACTCTCCCTAAATTCCCAGATTTCCAGAAATCCTGGTTAAAGGATGTCTCGCTTATTCCCTCTCGTTTCCAGGAATATTCCAACCTGGGAATTTGGGGAAGGTTAGCAGAACTTCGCAACCCTCAGCAGGCATGTTAATGTGACCTCATCCATTCCACCCCCTTTAGGGAACATCTGCCTTCCCTCAGCAGGCCTGTTAATGTGACCTCATCCATTCTACCCCCTTTAGGGAACATCTGTCCTCCCTCAGCAGGCCTGTTAATGTGACCTCATCCATTCTACCCCCTATAGGGAACATCTGTCCTCCCTCAGCAGGCCTGTTAATGTGACCTCATCCATTCTACCCCCTTTAGGGAACATCTGCCCTCCCTCAACAGGAGACGTCTTCTGTCTGACTCAGCAGAATCTACACTACAGTGCTTCGCTCGGCAAACTCTGTTGCAGGCCATTACTTCCCAAGACAGAAAAAACAACGTTTTCTCTAACCTTAGAAACTTTTGCTGAGTAGACATGTCATGATACACCTTAGAACAGGAAGGAGATGGAGTACGTCCCAAATGGCATCCTATTCCCTATAGAGTGCTCTACTTTTGCTCAGGGCCCATTGGATATAGGATGCCGTTTGGGATACACCCTCAATCTCATCAGAGGTTAAACAGGAGGAAGGAGATGAGCTAGTGTTTCTGGGAGACTTACTCCAGGGTCATGTGGGATACCACTTCCACTGAGGTGTATCCACTGTCCACGAAAAGCTCCACGTAGCGACCCATCTTAATCCCCTTCAGCCACTCCTCTATAGACTGGTACCCACTGGCCTCCATCAGGGCTACTGACGCAGACACGCTGCCCTCCGAGTCCACACTGCCAGGCTCCACTAGATTAGACACCCTGAGAGAGGGGAGAGAAGAACATATCATGTCAGTGTACTGTTCACCACCAGCAGAGGGGAGATCCATGGTTAGATCCGAGGATTCATTAGCATTCATTAGCTCTCTCTCTCTCTTCGTCCCAGCTGACACAACAACTTTCTCTCTGTTTGTTTTTCTCTGTGAAGTGAGCCGCATTTGAGACCCCTTTTCCTCTGTTTCAACTATCCGGTGTGGGTTTTTATGTGAATTGACTTTGTGATCTTCTCCGGTCACAACTTGTAGACTTGTTTACGTGTTGCTGTGCGTTTTGTTGCCAACCTATTTTGCTACCTGACAACTTTACGGTTTTTACTTTTTAATTACCGTTTATATTTTTGTTTTTTTCCCTCACTCAACTTTTTCACTTCGGACGCTTTATCTGGACATGGTTCTACAGGACCTCCACCAGCCAACCAGTAGTAACATTAACATGATGCTTTATCTGGCCATGGTTCTACAGGACCTCCACCAGCCAACCAGTAGTAACATTAACATGATGCTTTATCTGGACATGGTTCTACAGGACCTCCACCAGCCAACCAGTAGTAACATTAACATGATGCTTTATCTGGCCATGGTTCTACAGGACCTCCACCAGCCAAACAGTAGTAACATTAACATGATGCTTTATCTGGACGTGGTTCTCCAGGACCTCCACCAGCCAACCAGTAGTAACATTAACATGATGCTTTATCTGGACATGGTTCTACAGGACCTCCACCAGCCAACCAGTAGTAACATTAACATGATGCTTTATCTGGCCATGGTTCTACAGGACCTCCACCAGCCAACCAGTAGTAACATTAACATGATGCTTTATCTGGACGTGGTTCTCCAGGACCTCCACCAGCCAACCAGTAGTAACATTAACATGATGCTTTATCTGGACATGGTTCTACAGGACCTCCACCAGCCAACCAGTAGTAACATTAACATGATGCTTTATCTGGACATGGTTCTACAGGACCTCCACCAGCCAACCAGTAGTAACATTAACATGATGCTTTATCTGGACATGGTTCGTCAGGACCTCCAACAGCCGAAGCTAAGTAGTAACTTTAACATGATGCCTTCTAATTGCAGTCGCTGTACTCATAATATACAGGAGAACGATCGCCTTACGGCGAGGATAGCTGTGCTACAAGCCCAGCTTCAGACGCAATCGTTAGGCAAGGGTTATTTCAGTGTAGGAAAGGATGAAACAGCATCTGTGCCACCAGTAAGTACAGATAGTAGTATAAATCCCCTGGCACAGTCCCCGCAGCCGGACAACTTTCTCACGGTTTCTGGAGGGAAATGCTGTAGGAATGCTCAACCGGTGTCGCTCATTCAGCCGACAGAAACTTTCAACCAGTTCTCCCCATTAAGCAACGAGTCGCAGTCAGAGGCCGAGCCTTCTCTGGTCTCTACTCCTCCCGTTACGGGGTCTGAGATGCCGAAGCTTCCCACCATTAGCTCTGACAAATTGAAAACCCTAGTCATTGGCGACTCCATTACCCGCAGTATTAGACTTAAAACCAATCATCCAGCGATCATACACTGTTTACCAGGGGGCAGGGCTACCGACGTTAAGGCTAATCTGAAGATGGTGCTGGCTAAAGCTAAAACTGGCAAGTGTAGAGAGTATAGAGGTATTGTTATCCACATCGGCACCAACGATGTTAGGATGAAACAGTCAGAGATCACCAAACGCAACATAGCTTCAGCGTGTAAATCAGCTAGAAAGATATGTCGGCATCGAGTAATTGTCTCTGGCCCCCTCCCAGTTAGGGGGAGTGATGAGCTCTACAGCACAGTCTCACAACTCAATCGCTGGTTGTAAACAGTTTTCTGCACCTCCCAAAAGATAGAATTTGTAGACAATTGGCCCTCTTTCTGGGACTCACCCACAAACAGGACCAAGCCTGGCCTGCTGAGGAGTGACGGACTCCATCCTAGCTGGAGGGGTGCTCTCATCTTATCTACCAACATAGACAGGGCTCTAACTCCTCTAGCTCCACAATGAAATAGAGTGCAGGCCAGGCAGCAGGCTGTTTACCAGCCTGCCAGCATAGTGGGGTCTGCCAGTAGCACAGTCAGTGTAGTGAGCTCAGCTATCACCATTGAGACCGTGTCTGTGCCTCGACCTAGGTTGGGCCAAACTAAACATGGCGGTGTTCGCCTTAGCAATCTCACTAGATTAAAGACCTCCTCCATTCCTGTCATTATTGAAAGAGATCGTGATACCTCACATCTCAAAATAGGGCTACTTAATGTTAGATCCCTCACTTCAAAGGCAGTCATAGTCAATGAACTAATCACTGATCATAATCTTGATGTGATTGGCCTGACTGAAACATGGCTTAAGCCTGATGAATTGACTGTGTTAAATGAGGCCTCACCTCCTGGTTACACTAGTGACCATATCCCCTGAGCATCCCGCAAAGGCGGAGGTGTTGCTAACATTTACAATATGTTTTCGTCTATTGAGCTTCTAGTCATGAAATCTATGCAGCCTACTCAATCACTTTTTACAGGCCCCTGGGCAATATACAGCATTCCTCACTGAGGTCCCTGAATTCCTATCGGACATTGTAGTAATAGCAAATAATATTCTAATTTTGGTGATTTAATATTCACATGGAAAAGTCCACAGACCCACTCCAAAAGGCTTTCGGAGCCATCATCGACTCAGTGGGTTTTGTCCAACATGTCTCTGGACCCACTCACTGTCACAGTCATACGCTGGACCTAGTTTTGTCCCATGGAATAAATGTTGTGGATCTTAATGTTTTTCCTCATAATCCTGGACTATCGGACCACCATTTTATTACGTTTGCAATTGCAACAAATAATCGGCTCAGACCCCAACCAAGGAGCATCAAAAGTCGTGCTATAAATTCTCAGACAACACAAAGATTCTTTGATGCCCTTCAGACTCCCTCTGCATACCCAATGACATCAGAGGACAAAAATCAGTTAACCACCTAACTGAGGAACTCAATTTAACCTTACGCAATACCCTAGATGCAGTTGCACCCCTAAAAACTAAAAACATTTCTCATAAGAAACTAGCTCCCTGGTACACAGAAAATACCAGAGCTCTGAAGCAAGCTTCCAGAAAATTGGAACGGATATGGCGCCACACCAATCTGGAAGTCTTCCGACTAGCTTGGAAGGACAGTACTGTGCAGTATCGAAGGGCTCTTCCTGCTGCTCGATCATCCTATTTTTCCAACTTAAATGAGGAAAATAAGAATAATCCGAAATGTATTTTTGATATTGTCACAAAGCTAACTAAAAAGCAGCATTCCCCAAGTGAGGATGGCTTTCACTTCAGCAGTAATACATTCATGAACTTCTTTGAGGAAAAGATCATGATCATTAGAAAGCAATTTACGGACTTAAATCTGCGTATTCCTCCAAAGCTCAGTTGTCCTGAGTCTGCACAACTCTGCCAGGACCTAGGATCAAGAGAGACGCTCAAGTGTTTTAGTACTATATCTCTTGACACAATGATGAAAATAATCATGGCCTCTAAAACTTCAAGCTGCATACTGGACCCTATTCCAACTAAACTACTGAAAGAGCTGCTTCCTGTGCTTGGCCCTCCTATGTTGAAAATAATTATTGTCTCTCTATCCACCGGATTAGTACCAAACTCACTAAAATGGCAGTAATAAAGCCTCTCTTGAAAAAGTCAAAACTTGACCCAGAAAATATTTAAAAAATGAATCGGCCTATAGCGAATCTTCCATTCCTCTCAAACATTTTTGAAAAGCTGTTGCGCAGCAACTTACTGCCTTCCTGAAGAAAAACAATGTATACGAAATGCTTCAGTCTGGTTTTACACCCCATCATAGCACTGAGACTGCACTTGTGAAGGTGGTAAATTACCTTTTAATGGTGTCAGCTCTGTATCTGTTCTCGTGCTCCTAGACCTTAGTGCTACTTTTGACACCATCGATCACCACATTCTTTTGGAGAGATTGGAAACCCACGGACAGGTTTTGGCCTGGTTTAGATCTTATCTGTCGGAAATATATCAGTTTGTCTCTGTGAATGGTTTGTCCTCTGACAAATCAATTGTACATTTCGGTGTTCCTCAAGGATCCGTTTTAGGACCACTATTGTTTTCACTATATATTGTACCTCTTGGGGATGTCATTCAAAAACAAAATGTTAACTTTCACTGCTATGTGGATGACACACAGCTGTACATTTCAATGAAACATGGTGAATCCCCAAAATTGCCCTCGCTAGAAGCCTGTGTTTCAGACATAAGGAAGTGGATGGCTGCAAACTTTCTACTTTTAAACTCGGACAAAACAGAGATGCTTGTTTTAGGTCCCAAGAAACAAAGAGATCTTCTGTTGAATCTGACAATTAATCTTGATGGCTGTACAGTCGTCTCAAATAAAACTGAGAAGGACCTCGGCGTTACTCTGGACCCTGATCTCTCTTTTGACTAACTGTTTCAAGGACAGCTTTTTTCCATCTACGTAACATTCAGTCTGAAATGTGTAATCTGAAATGTGCAGTCTGAAATGTGCAGTCTGAAATGAGCAGTCTGAAATGTGTTTTGTGAAATTTGCAGTCTGAAATGTGCAGTCTGAAATGTGTTTTGTGAAATGTGTAGTTTGAAATGTGCAGTCCGAAATGAGCAGTCTGAAATGTGCAGTGTGTAAGTTGTAATCTGAAATGTGCAGTCTGAAATGTGTAGTGTGAAGGTTGTAATCTGAAATGTGCAGTGTGAAATGTGCAGTCTGAAATGTGTAGTGTGCAGGATGTAATCTTGAAATGTGCAGTTTGAAACGTGTATTGGGTAATGTGTAGTCTGAAATGTGTTTTGTGAAATGTGTAGTCTGAAATGTGCTGTCTGAAATGTGTTTTGTGAAATGTGCAGTCTGAAATGTGCAGTGTGAAATGTGCAGTCAAATGTGTTTTGTGAAATGTGTAGTCTGAAATGTGTTTTGTGAAATGTGTAGTCTGAAATGTGCTGTCTGAAATGTGTTTTGTGAAATGTGCAGTCTGAAATGTGCAGTGTGAAATGTGCAGTCTGAAATGTGTTTTGTGAAATGTGCAGTCTGAAATGTGCAGTGTGAAGGTTGTAATCTGAAATGTGCAGTCAGAAATGTGCAGTCTGAAATGTGTTTTGTGAAATGTGCAGTCTGAAATGAGCAGTGTGCAATGTGTAGTGTGATGGTTGTAATCTGAAATGTGCTGTCTGAAATGTGTAGTGAGAAATGTGTAGTGTGAAATGTGTAGTGTGAAATGTGTAGTGTGAAATGTGCAGTCTGAAATGTGTAGTGTGAAATGTGTAGTCTGAAATGTGTAGTGTGAAATGTGCAGTCTGAAATGTGCAGTCTGAAATGTGTAGTGTGAAATGCGCAGTCTGAAATGTGCAGTCTGAAATGTGCAGTCTGAAATGTGTAGTCTGAAATGAGCAGTCTGAAATGTGCTGTCTGAAATGAGCAGTGTGAAGGTTGTAATCTGAAATGTGTAGTGTGAAATGTGTAGTCTGAAATGTGTAGTGTGAAATGTGTAGTCTGTAATGTGTAGTGTGAAATGTGCAGTCTGAAATGAGCAGTCTGAAATGTGTAGTCTGAAATGAGCAGTCTGAAATGTGCTGTCTGAAATGTGTAGTGTGAAATGTGCAGTCTGAAATGTATAATCTGAAATGTGTAGTGTGAAATGTGCAGTCTGAAATGTGCAGTGTGAAGGTTGTAATCTGAAATGTGCAGTCAGAAATGTGTAGTCTGAAATGAACAGTGTGAAGGTTGTAATCTGAAATGTGTAATCTGAAATGTGTAGTGTGATGGTTGTAATCTGAAATGTGCAGTCTAAAATGTGAAGTGTGAAATTTGTAGTGTGAAATGTGTAGTGTGAAATGTGCAGTCTGAAATGTGTAGTGTGAAATGTGTAGTGTGAAATATGCAGTCTGAAATGTGTAGTGTGAAATGTGCAGTCTGAAATGTGCTGTCTGAAATGAGCAGTGTGAAGGTTGTAATCTGAAATGTGTAGTGTAAAATGTGTAGTCTGAAATGAGCAGTCTGAAATGTGCTGTCTGAAATGTGTAGTGTGAAATGTGCAGTGTGAAATGTGTAGTGTGAAATGTGTAGTGTGAAATGTGTAGTGTGAAATGTGTAGTGTGAAATGTGCAGTCTGAAATGTGTAGTGTGAAATGTGTAGTGTGAAATGTGTAGAGTGAAATGTGTCGTGTGAAATGTGCAGTCTGAAATGTGTAGTCTGAAATGTGTAGTGTGAAATGTGTAGTGTGAAATGTGTAGTGTGAAATGTGCAGTCTGAAATGTGTAATCTGAAATGTGTAATCTGAAATGTGTAGTCTGAAATGTGTAGTGTGATGGTTGTAATCTGAAATGTGCAGTGTGCAATGTGTAGTGAGAAATGTGTAGTGTGAAATGTGCAGTCTGAAATGTGTAGTGTGAAATGTGTAGTGTGAAATGTGTAGTGTGAAATGTGCAGTCTGAAATGTGTAGTGTGAAATGTGTAGTGTGAAATGTGCAGTGTGAAGTATGTCATCTGCTGTGGGATCAAACCACATATTCAATTACGAGGCCTCTAATTGGTAACCACAATTACAGCTGCTGCTAAAATGGAATTACACTGTTCTATTTAAATAGCCACATAACATTATTCCCAAGCAGAAAAATCCATAGTGCTAATGATTCCCAGGCTAGGAAACAACGGAATGGAACCACAGAGCAGAACATATTACCACTGAGCCAAGCTCCAACCAACCAATTTCTTATTTAACAGCACTTGCAATTATGTAAAGCAGTTCCTAAGATGCATCATGATTCTTCCATGTGCATCAGTCCCAGTGATAGAATGAAGAACCACAGGGTAAATATTGACTAGGAGCTCTCTCTGAAAACCATGATAGTGTGGAGAACACCACTCCCTGCATGCTATTCCTAGAATTGGGATTCATTTATCTGATGCCACTTCTGCTCAGCTCAAAGTCCAACCAAGGGACAGGATATGGTGTGTGTGACAATATATAGTGTGTGTGTGTGACAGGAGATTGTGTGTGTGTGTGTGACAATATATAGTGTGTGTGTGACAATATATATAGTGTGTGTGTGTGTGTGTGTCAGGAGATTGTGTGTGTGTATATGTGTGTGTGTGACAGGAGATCGTGTATGTGTGTGTGTGTGTGTGTGTGTGTGTGTGACAGGAGATATTTATATGTTACAACTGTCAACACACCCTGATGACCTTTTAGCTTCTTAGCCATTTATCCATTTAGCCCATCAAAGCTTTCCGGTGGCATAACTGGCTCAGACATTGTCATCAGGGAGATCACGTGTGTTTGAGAGACAGAGTTCTCGAGATCAGGGAGGTCAAGTGTGTTTGCGAGACAGAGGACTCAAGATCAGGGAGGTCACGTGTGTTTGCGAGACATAGGACCCGAGATCAGGACGGTCAAGTGTGTTTGCGAGACAGAGGACTCGAGATCAGGGAGGTCACATGTGTTTGCGAGACAGAGGACTCGAGATCAGGGAGGTCACGTGTGTTTGCGAGACAGAGGACCCGAGATCAGGACGGTCACGTGTGTTTGAGAGACAGAGGACTCGAGATCAGGGAGGTCACGTGTGTTTGCGAGACAGAGGACCCGAGGTCAATGCCAGTTAAGCAAGCAGTGATGTCCGTCACACTGACCTCAGTAAAAGTAACAGAAACAAATCCATCCGTAAATCCTCCTGACCTGTGTGATGAGTTGACCAGGGCTTTGAGACTGCTGGGGTTGCGTATCAGTTTGTCTAGCAGACAGACGATCTCCTCAAACTTGGGTCTGCTGTTCCTGTCCTTCTGCCAGCAGGCCATCATCAGGTGGTACAGAACTACAGGACAGTCCATAGGGCCAGGAAGACGGTAGCTCTCCTCAACTGCCTTAATAACCTGGAGGGAGAGGTTAGGTGTCAGAGGTCAGGGGTCAAAGGTTAGGTGGTATAGAACTACAGAGATGCGAGAGAGAGGGAGAGATAGAGAGTCTAACTGAGAGGGAGATGGTGTCTAATTAAAGAGAGAGGGAGATAGAGAGGGTGAGACTGCGACTAGTTAAAAGAAAAAGTTAGGGAGAGAGAGGGAGACAATGTCTAGCTAAAAGAGAGAGAGAGAGGGAGAAGGAGTAGCTAAAATAGAGAGGAAAAGAGGGAGAGGGAGAGAGAGAGTGAGGAGGCATCTTGCTAAGAGAGAGAGAAAACATAAAACTGAAGGAAATTAACAACAATGACAAATGGTTTGATGAAGAATGCAAAAACTTAAGAAAGAAATTGATAAACACATCCAACCAAAAACATAGAGACCCAGAAAACCTGAGTCTAAACCTTCACTATGGTGAATCACTAAAACAACACAGAAATACACGACAGAAAAAGAAGGAACAGCACATTACAAATCAGATCAATGTAATTGAAGAATCCACAGACTCTAACCACTTCTGGGAAAATTGGAAAACATAAAAACAAACACAAAGAGTTTGTCCAAAAAATCTATCCAAAATGGAGCTGTGTGTATAAACCACTTCTCCAATCTTTTTGTCTCTAGAACATAGAACAAACAGCAAAAACATATACATGATCAAAAACAGATCTTAGAATCAACTATTAAATATTACTAGAACACACTGGATTCTCCAATTACATTAAATGAACTACAGTCAGTCAGCCAGTCAGGGGACCAGACTCATATACAGTCAGTCAGTCAGGGGACCAGACTCATATACAGACTACCAGAACCCACTGGATTCTAGAACACACTGGATTCTAGAACACACTGGATTCTAGAACCCACTGGATTGTCCAATTACATTGAAAATACAAACAATCCAACCCAAAAAGGCTTGTGGTGTTGATGGCATCCTCAATGAAATAATAAAATATACAGACTACAAATTCAAATTGGCTAGACTCAAACTCTTAAGCCCCACTCTCTTCAACAAATATATCAACGAATTGGCCAGGGCACTAGAACAGTCTGCAGCACCCAGCCTCACCCTACTAGAATCAGGAGTCAAATGTCTACTGTTTGCTGATGATCTGGTGCTTCTGTCCCCAACCAAGGAGGGCCTACAGCAGCGCATAGATCTTCTGCACAGATTCTGTCAGACCTGGGCCCTGACAGTAAATCTCTGTAAGACAAAAATAATGGTGTTCCAAAAAAGGTCCAGTTGCCAGGACCACAAAAATAAATTCCATCTAGACACCGATGGCCTAGAGCGCACAAAAAACAATACATACCTCGGCCTAAACATCAGCACCACGGGTAACTTCCACAAAGCTGTGAACGAGCTAAGAGACAAGGCAAGAAGGGCATTCTATGCCATCAAAAGGAACATAAAACTCAACATACCAATTAGGATCTGGCAACAACAACAAAAAAATGACCCGTTGTAGAACCCATTGCCCTTTATGGTTGTGAGGTCTGGTTCCGCTCACCAACCAACAATTCAGTAAATGAGACAAACACCAAATTGAATCCTGCAAAAATATCCTCTGTGTACAACGTAAAACCCCAAATAATGCATGCAGAACAGAAAAGCGCCTGGAAATTAACCTGGAGAAGAGTCCCCTAAGCAAGCTGGTCCTGGGGCTCTGTTCAGAAACACAAACAGACCCCACAGAGCCCCCACCTATAGAGAGACAAACCTGGATAAGAGTCCCCTAAGCAAGCTGGTCCTGGGGCTCTGTTCAGAAACACAAACAGACCCCACAGAGCCCTCACCTAAAGAGAGATGAACCTGGAGAAGAGTCCCCTAAGCAAGCTGGTCCTGGGGCTCTGTTCAGAAACACAAACAGACCCCACAGAGCCCTCACCTAAAGAGAGATGAACCTGGAGAAGAGTCCCCTAAGCAAGCTGGTCCTGGGGCTCTGTTCAGAAACACAAACACACCCCACAGAGCCCTCACCTAAAGAGAGATGAACCTGGAGAAGAGTCCCCTAAGCAAGCTGGTCCTGGGGCTCTGTTCAGAAACACAAACAGACCCCACAGAGCCCTCACCTAAAGAGAGATGAACCTGGAGAAGAGTCCCCTAAGCAAGCTGGTCCTGGGGCTCTGTTCAGAAACACAAACACACCCCACAGAGCCCTCACCTAAAGAGAGATGAACCTGGAGAAGAGTCCCCTAAGCAAGCTGGTCCTGGGGCTCTGTTCAGAAACACAAACAGACCCCACAGAGCCCTCACCTAAAGAGAGATGAACCTGGAGAAGAGTCCCCTAAGCAGGCTGGTCCTGGGGCTCTGTTCAGAAACACAAACAGACCCCACAGAGCCCCCACCTATAGAGAGACAAACCTGGATAAGAATCCCCTAAGCAAGCTGGTCCTGGGGCTCTGTTCAGAAACACAAACAGACCCCACAGAGCCCTCACCTAAAGAGAGATGAACCTGGAGAAGAGTCCCCTAAGCAAGCTGGTCCTGGGGCTCTGTTCAGAAACACAAACAGACCCCACAGAGCCCTCACCTAAAGAGAGACAAACCTGGAGAAGAGTCCCCTAAGCAAGCTGGTCCTGGGGCTCTGTTCACAAACACAAACAGACCCCATAGAGCCCTCACCTAAAGAGAGATGAACCTGGAGAAGAGTCCCCTAAGCAAGCTGGTCCTGGGGCTCTGTTCAGAAACACAAACAGACCCCACAGAGCCCTCACCTAAAGAGAGATGAACCTGGAGAAGAGTCCCCTAAGCAAGCTGGTCCTGGGGCTCTGTTCAGAAACACAAACACACCCTACAGAGCCCTCACCTAAAGAGAGATGAACCTGGAGAAGAGTCCCCTAAGCAGGCTGGTCCTGGGGCTCTGTTCAGAAACACAAACAGACCCCACAGAGCCCCCACCTATAGAGAGACAAACCTGGATAAGAATCCCCTAAGCAAGCTGGTCCTGGGGCTCTGTTCAGAAACACAAACAGACCCCACAGAGCCCTCACCTAAAGAGAGATGAACCTGGAGAAGAGTCCCCTAAGCAAGCTGGTCCTGGGGCTCTGTTCAGAAACACAAACAGACCCCACAGAGCCCTCACCTAAAGAGAGATGAACCTGGAGAAGAGTCCCCTAAGCAAGCTGGTCCTGGGGCTCTGTTCAGAAACACAAACACACCCTACAGAGCCCTCACCTAAAGAGAGATGAACCTGGAGAAGAGTCCCCTAAGCAGGCTGGTCCTGGGGCTCTGTTCAGAAACACAAACAGACCCCACAGAGCCCCCACCTATAGAGAGACAAACCTGGATAAGAATCCCCTAAGCAAGCTGGTCCTGGGGCTCTGTTCAGAAACACAAACAGACCCCACAGAGCCCTCACCTAAAGAGAGATGAACCTGGAGAAGAGTCCCCTAAGCAAGCTGGTCCTGGGGCTCTGTTCAGAAACACAAACAGACCCCACAGAGCCCTCACCTAAAGAGAGATGAACCTGGAGAAGAGTCCCCTAAGCAAGCTGGTCCTGGGGCTCTGTTCAGAAACACAAACACACCCTACAGAGCCCTCACCTAAAGAGAGATGAACCTGGAGAAGAGTCCCCTAAGCAAGCTGGTCCTGGGGCTCTGTTCAGAAACACAAACAGACCCCACAGAGCCCCCACCTATAGAGAGACAAACCTGGATAAGAATCCCCTAAGCAAGCTGGTCCTGGGGCTCTGTTCAGAAACACAAACAGACCCCACAGAGCCCTCACCTAAAGAGAGATGAACCTGGAGAAGAGTCCCCTAAGCAAGCTGGTCCTGGGGCTCTGTTCAGAAACACAAACAGACCCCACAGAGCCCTCACCTAAAGAGAGATGAACCTGGAGAAGAGTCCCCTAAGCAAGCTGGTCCTGGGGCTCTGTTCAGAAACACAAACACACCCTACAGAGCCCTCACCTAAAGAGAGATGAACCTGGAGAAGAGTCCCCTAAGCAAGCTGGTCCTGGGGCTCTGTTCAGAAACACAAACACACCCTACAGAGCCCTCACCTAAAGAGAGATGAACCTGGAGAAGAGTCCCCTAAGCAAGCTGGTCCTGGGGCTGTGTTCAGAAACACAAACAGACCCCACAGAGCCCTCACCTAAAGAGAGATGAACCTGGAGAAGAGTCCCCTAAGCAAGCTGGTCCTGGGGCTCTGTTCAGAAACACAAACAGACCCCACAGAGCCCTTACCTAAAGAGAGATGAACCTGGAGAAGAGTCCCCTAAGCAAGCTGGTCCTGGGGCTCTGTTCAGAAACACAAACACACCCTACAGAGCCCTCACCTAAAGAGAGATGAACCTGGAGAAGAGTCCCCTAAGCAAGCTGGTCCTGGGGCTCTGTTCAGAAACACAAACACACCCTACAGAGCCCTCACCTAAAGAGAGATGAACCTGGAGAAGAGTCCCCTAAGCAAGCTGGTCCTGGGGCTGTGTTCAGAAACACAAACAGACCCCACAGAGCCCTCACCTAAAGAGAGATGAACCTGGAGAAGAGTCCCCTAAGCAAGCTGGTCCTGGGGCTCTGTTCAGAAACACAAACACACCCTACAGAGCCCTCACCTAAAGAGAGATGAACCTGGAGAAGAGTCCCCTAAGCAAGCTGGTCCTGGGGCTCTGTTCAGAAACACAAACAGACCCCACAGAGCTCTCACCTAAAGAGAGATGAACCTGGAGAAGAGTCCCCTAAGCAAGCTGGTCCTGGGGCTCTGTTCAGAAACACAAACAGACCCCACAGAGCCCTCACCTAAAGAGAGATGAACCTGGAGAAGAGTCCCCTAAGCAAGCTGGTCCTGGGGCTCTGTTCAGAAACACAAACACACCCTACAGAGCCCTCACCTAAAGAGAGATGAACCTGGAGAAGAGTCCCCTAAGCAAGCTGGTCCTGGGGCTCTGTTCAGAAACACAAACAGACCCCACAGAGCCCTCACCTAAAGAGAGATGAACCTGGAGAAGAGTCCCCTAAGCAAGCTGGTCCTGGGGCTCTGTTCAGAAACACAAACACACCCTACAGAGCCCTCACCTAAAGAGAGATGAACCTGGAGAAGAGTCCCCTAAGCAAGCTGGTCCTGGGGCTCTGTTCAGAAACACAAACACACCCTACAGAGCCCTCACCTAAAGAGAGATGAACCTGGAGAAGAGTCCCCTAAGCAAGCTGGTCCTGGGGCTCTGTTCAGAAACACAAACAGACCCCACAGAGCCCTCACCTAAAGAGAGATGAACCTGGAGAAGAGTCCCCTAAGCAAGCTGGTCCTGGGGCTCTGTTCAGAAACACAAACAGACCCCACAGAGCCCTCACCTAAAGAGAGATGAACCTGGAGAAGAGTCCCCTAAGCAAGCTGGTCCTGGGGCTCTGTTCAGAAACACAAACACACCCTACAGAGCCCTCACCTAAAGAGAGATGAACCTGGAGAAGAGTCCCCTAAGCAAGCTGGTCCTGGGGCTATGTTCAGAAACACAAACAGACCCCACAGAGCCCTCACCTAAAGAGAGATGAACCTGGAGAAGAGTCCCCTAAGCAAGCTGGTCCTGGGGCTCTGTTCAGAAACACAAACAGACCCCACAGAGCCCTCACCTAAAGAGAGATGAACCTGGAGAAGAGTCCCCTAAGCAAGCTGGTCCTGGGACTATGTTCAGAAACACAAACAGACCCCACAGAGCCCTCACCTAAAGAGAGATGAACCTGGAGAAGAGTCCCCTAAGCAAGCTGGTCCTGGGGCTCTGTTCAGAAACACAAACACACCCTACAGAGCCCTCACCTAAAGAGAGATGAACCTGGAGAAGAGTCCCTTAAGCAAGCTGGTCCTGGGGCTCTGTTCAGAAACACAAACACCCCTACAGAGCCCTCACCTAAAGAGAGATGAACCTGGAGAAGAGTCCCCTAAGCAAGCTGGTCCTGGGGCTGTGTTCAGAAACACAAACAGACCCCACAGAGCCCTCACCTAAAGAGAGATGAACCTGGAGAAGAGTCCCCTAAGCAAGCTGGTCCTGGGGCTCTGTTCAGAAACACAAACACACCCCACAGAGCCCTCACCTAAAGAGAGATGAACCTGGAGAAGAGTCCCCTAAGCAAGCTGGTCCTGGGGCTCTGTTCAGAAACACAAACACACCCTACAGAGCCCTCACCTAAAGAGAGATGAACCTGGAGAAGAGTCCCCTAAGCAAGCTGGTCCAGGGGCTCTGTTCAGAAACACAAACACACCCTACAGAGCCCTCACCTAAAGAGAGATGAACCTGGAGAAGAGTCCCCTAAGCAAGCTGGTCCTGGGGCTCTGTTCAGAAACACAAACAGACCCCACAGAGCCCTCACCTAAAGAGAGATGAACCTGGAGAAGAGTCCCCTAAGCAAGCTGGTCCTGGGGCTCTGTTCACAAACACAAACAGACCCCACAGAGCCCTCACCTAAAGAGAGATGAACCTGCAGAAGAGTCCCCTAAGCAAGCTGGTCCTGGGGCTCTGTTCACAAACACAAACAGACCCCACAGAGCCCTCACCTAAAGAGAGATGAACCTGCAGAAGAGTCCCCTAAGCAAGCTGGTCCTGGGGCTCTGTTCACAAACACAAACAGACCCTACAGAGCCCCAGGACAGCAGCACATTTAGACCCAACCAAATCATGAGAAAACAAAAAGATTGGAAAGAATTAACAAAACAAACAGAACAAACTAGAATGCTATTTGGCCCTAAACAGAGAGTACACAGTGGCCACTGTGACTGACCCAACTTTGACTATGTACAGACTAATAGCCTTGCTATTGAGGGAAGGCCGCCGTAGGCAGACCTGGTTCTCAAGAGAAGACAGGCTATGTGCTCACTGCCCACAAAATGAGGTGGAAACTGAACTACACTTCCTAACCTCCTGCCAAATGTATGACCACACTAGAGACATGTTTCCACACCGATAGTCATTTCTACTGCACCCTTTTTGAAATATATAACATTAGCCATCAAGAACTACAAAAGTGTTGCTACTTTTCTCAACAACATAAAGTAAGATGGTGCAGACAGACATGGAAGCTTCTAGCTCCTAAGCAACTTTGCAGTAATTTTGTTGTGATTTCTTACATTATTAGAATGATTTTTGTGTTATTACTTACAGCCGGAAATCACTTTTGGATTTCAGAGTGACAGTAACTCACCAGCATTACAAACAGAAATACAACTTTCTCAAATTGGATCCTTTGTTCATACTCCAAGGCAAATTTATCCCAGAAGCTGTTACAAGACGCTCCCGACGGAGAAGAGGTATTCAGAGTGGACTTCTAGTCCGGCTCAGGAGGCATGCAAACCATCCATCACTTTCGAGTATATTATGCGCTAATGTTCAGTCTCTGGACAATAAAGTAGATGAGCTCAGGGTGAGGATCTCCTTCCATAGACACATCAGGGACTGTAATATACTCTGTTCCACAGAGTCATGGCTCTCTCCGGAAATATAGTCCCCATCCATACAGCCAGCTGGGTTCTCAGTACATCGCACAGACAGGAATAAAGACCTCTCCGGGAAGAAGAAAGGCGGCATTGTATGTTTCATGATTAACTACTCATGGTGTGATTGTGAGTATGTACAGGAACTTATTTTGTTCACCCGACCTAGAAGAACTCACAATCAAATGCCGACCATATTAATTTTCTTCGGTTATAGTCACAGCAGTGTATATATTCCCCCTCAAGCCGATACCACGACAGTCCTCAAGGAACTACACTGGACTTTGTGCAAACTGGAAACAATATATCCGAAAGCCGCAATTATTTTAGCTGTGCACTTCAAGAAAGCAAATTTGAGGAAAACGCTACCGATATTCTATCATCAAATTGCCTGTAGTACTCGTGCTTCAAAACTCTCGACCAATGTTACTCTCCCTTCCTGGATGGCTACAAGATCCTTCCGCAAATAAGATCATGACTCCACTCTGCTCCTCCCTTCCTCTAGGCAGAAACATAAACAGGAAGTACCCGTGCTAAGGTCTATTCAACGCTGGTCTGACCAATCGGAATCCATGCTTCAAGATTGTTTTGATCACGTGGACTGGGATATGTTCCGGGTTGACTCTGAGAATAGCATTGACGTATACACTGACACGGTGACTGAGTTCATCAGGAAGTGTATCGGGGCTGATGTTCCCAATGTGATTAAAACCAAAAAACGTGGATAGGTGGCAGCATTTGCCCAATACTAAAAGCAGGAACCACCGCATTTAACCATGGCAAGGTGTCTGGGAATATGGTTGAATACAAACAGTGCATTTATGCCCACACAATATCCCATAATAAAAAACATATGTATATATTTTTTTAAATCCTAATTCCTGTGGTAAATTCAATTTACTGGACATGATTTGGAAAGCCACACACCTGTCTATATAAGGTCTCACAGTTGACAGTCCATGTCAGAGTAAAAACCAAGCCATGAGGTCGAAGGAATTGTCAGTAGATCTGGTGAAGGGTAACAAAACATTTCTGCAGCATTGAAGATCCTTATTTAACCAGGTAGGCCAGTTGAGAACAAGTTCCCTTTATTTAACCAGGTAGGCCAGTTGAGAACAAGTTCCCTTTATTTAACCAGGTGGGCCAGTTGAGAACAAGTTCCCTTTATTTAACCAGGTGGGCCAGTTGAGAACAAGTTCCCTTTATTTAACCAGGTGGGCCAGTTGAGAACAAGTTCCCTTTATTTAACCAGGTGGGCCAGTTGAGAACAAGTTCCCTTTATTTAACCAGGTAGGCCAGTTGAGAACAAGTTCCCTTTATTTAACCAGGTAGGCCAGTTGAGAACAAGTTCTCATTTACAACTGCGACCTGGCCAAGATAAAGCAAAGCAGTGAGACAAAAAATAACAATTGATGTACAATGTGTGCAAATGTAGGGAGATAAGGCAGAGGAAGAGTAGGGAGATAAGGCAATAATAGGCCATAGAGGTGAAATAATTACAATTTAGCATTAACACTGAAGTGTTAGATGTGCAGATGATGATGTGCAAGTAGAGATACTGGGGTGCAAAAGAGCAAGAGGATAAATAATAAATATGTGGATGAGGTAGTTGGGTGTGCTATTTACAGATTGGCTGTGTACAGGTACAGTGATTGGTAAGCTGCTCTGACAGCTGATGCTTAAAGTTAGAGAGGGAGATATAAGACTCCAGCTTCAGTGATTTTTGCAATTCGTTCCAATCACTGGCAGCAGAAAACTGGAAGGAAATACGACCTAAGGAAGTGTTGGCTTTGGGGATGACCATTGAAATATACCTGCCGGAGCGCGTGCTACGGATGGGTGTTGCTATGGTGACCAGTGAGCTGAGATAAGGCAGGGCTTTACCTAGCAAAGATTTATAGATGACCTGGAGCCAGTGGGATTTGGTGATGAATGGGTTGAAGAGCATGCATTTAGTTTTACTAGCATTTAAAAGCAGGCCACAGAAGGAGTGTTGTATGGCATTGAAGGTCCTTTGGAGGTTTGTTAACACAGTGTCCAAAGAAGGGCTAGAAGTATGCAGAATGGTGACGTCTGCATAGAGGTGGATCAGAGAATCACCAGCAGCAAGAGCGACATCATTGATATATACAGAGAAAAGAGTCGGCCCGAGAATTGAACCCTGTGGTACCCCCATAGAGACTGCCAGAGGTCCTGACAACATGCCCTCCGATTTGACACACTGAACTCTATCTGAGAAGTAGTTGGTGAACCAGGCAAGGCAGTCATTTGAGGAACTAAGGCTATTGAGTCTGCTGATAAGAATGTGCTGATTGACAGAGTCGAAAGCCTTGGCCAGGTCGATAAAAACAGCTGCACAGTACTGTCTTTTATCAATAGCGGTTATGATATCGTTTAGTACCTTGAGCATGGCTGAGATGCACCCATGACCAGCTCTGAAACCAGATTGCATAGCAGAGAAGGTATGGTTCGAAATGGTCAGTGATCTGTTTGTTAACTTGGCTTTCAAAGACTTTAGAAAGGCAGGGCAGGATGAATATAGGTCTGTAACAGTTTGGGTTTAGAGTGTCACCCCCTTTGAAGAGGGGGATGACTGCGGCAGCTTTCCAATCTTTAGGGATCTCAGACGACACAAAAGAGAGGTTAAACAGGCTAGTAATAGGGGTTGCAACAATTTTGGCGGATCATTTTAGAAAGAGAGGGTCCAGATTGTCTAGCCTTGCTGACTTGTAGGGATCCAGATTTAGCAGCTATTCAGAACATCAGCTGTCTGGATTTGGGTGAAGGGGAAGGCAGGGGGGGCTTGGGCATGTTGCTGCAGGGGGTGCTAAGCTGTCGGCGAGGGTAGCCAGGTGGAAAGCATGGCCAGCCGTAGAAAAATGCTTATTTCAATTATCGATTATCATAGATTTATCAGTGGTGACAGTGTTTCCTATCCTCAGTGCAGTGGGCAGCTGGGAGGTGGTGCTCTTATTCTCCATGGACTTTACAGTGTCCCAAAAGATTTTGGAATTAGTGCTACAGGATGCACATTTCTGTTTTGAAAAAGCTAGCCTTAGCTTTCCTAACTGACTGAGTATATTTGTTCCTGACTTCCCTGAAAAGTTGCATACTGCAGGAGTGTTCGATGCTAATGCAGAACACCACATTATGTTTTTGTGCTGGTCAAGGGCAATCAATTCTCGGGTGAACCAAGGGCTATATCTGTTCTTAGTTCTAAATTTTTTGAATGTGGCATTGGCTTATTTAAGTTGGCAAGGTAAGCACTTTTAAAGAACAACCAGGCATCTTCTTCTTGCTGAAGTGTTTTAGGGAGTGTTTGACAGTAATGAGGGGTGGTCGTTTGACCACGGACCCATCACGCACGCAAGCAATGAGGCAGTGATCGCTGAGATCCTGGTTGAAGACAGCAGATGGCAAGTTGGTCTGGATGATATCTAAGAGGGTGCCCATGGTTACGGATTTAAGGTTGTACCTGGTAGGTTTCTTAAAAATGTGTGTGAGATTGAGGGAATTTTGCTTAGATTGTAGGACGGCCGGGGTGCTAAGCATATCCCAGTTTAGGTCACCTAACAGAACGAACTCTGAGGATAGATGGGGGGCAGTCAATTCACATATGGTGTCCAGGGCACAGCTGGGGGCTTGTCTATAACAAGCGGCAACAGTGAGAGACTTGCTTCTGGAAATGTGGATTTTGAAAAGTAGAAGCTTGAATTGTTTGGGCACAGACCTGGATAGTATGACAGTACTCTGCAGGCTATCTCTGCAGTAGATTGCAATTCCGCCCCCTTTGGCAGTTCTATCTTGTCGGAAGATGTTATAGGTAGGGATGGAAATTTCAGGATTTTTGGTGGCCTACCTAAGAGCTTCAGAATACCTCTGTGGAGATGGGAGAACCTTCCAGAATGACAACCATCTCTGCAGCACTCCACCAATCAGGCCTTTATGGTAGAGTGGCCAGACAGTAGCCATTTCTCAGTAAAAGGCACATGACAGCCCACTTGGAGTTTACCAAAAGGCACCTAAAGGACTCTCAGAGCATGAAAAATAAGACCATGTTTGTATTGGAAGTAGTATGAGTTGATATTATTCATTGTTTAGCTAGCTAGCTACATGTCTAAACGAAAGACTCCACTACGCCAGATGATTACATGACCCATCAAGTTAGCCAGGTGTGTCTGGGGGTGATTATGGCCCTCTATTGTATTTCATGAACATGTGTCTAGACAATAGCGACCCATCCACTTAGCTAGATATGGCTAGGGGCGGCAGGGTAGCCTAGTGGTTTGAGCATTGGACTAGTGTCCGAAAGGTTGCAAGTTCAAATCCCCGAGCTGACAAAGTACAAATCTGAACAAGGCAGTTAACCCACTGTTCCTCGGCCGTCATTGAAAATAAGAATTTGTTCTTAATTGACTTGCCTAGTTAAATAAAGGTTATACATTTTAAAGGGTGTGGTTATAGAATTTCATTCACATGACCAATCAATTTAGGCCAGTATGTCTGCAACAAAGTCATATTAGAATATAGGCCAAGGACTAGTTTTACCCAGAGTTTTTCCTTACTGTAAACTACTACAACTTTTACCACTTTTGGTCTTGAAATCTTTGGTTGTTTACTACACTGTCTTATTATGTTTAGCACATATCCTCACATGTGAATCCTTAAAGAGATGGATGGGGCCAAGGCTTAAGAGTGTGTGAGCGATGCCGAATGGGTTTAGACAAAGAGGAGCTCTCCAGTAGGTGGAGAGGGACAAAAATAGGGACCATTTCTCAAGGACCATTTCTCAAATAAGGACCATTTCTCAAAGTGAGGTTACAAGTTTATCAACTTTCAAAGCAGAATTACTTTCCCATTGTTCCTCAACTGTAGTGTATGATGTACCATTTACTAGCTCTGAGTCTGTAGCTTTATCAAATGTAAAAAACACCATTTCAAATGTTGCTACATTCGGTCACATATGTTTCCCATACCAATAAAGCCCTTTGAATTGAATTGAGAGAGAGGGAAAAGGCATCTAACTAAAAGAGAGAGAGGGAGAGAGAAGGCATCTAACTAAAAGAGAGAGAGGGAGAGAGGGAGAAGGCATCTAACTAAAAGAGAGGGAGAAATTCCACAGTGTGCCACAGTGTGCCATCACAGCAGCAAGATTTGTGACCTGTTGCCACGAGAAAAGGGCAACCAGTGAAGAACAAACACCATTGTAAATACAACCCATATTTATGCTTATTTATTTTATCTTGTGTCCTTTAGCCATTTGTACATTGTTAGAACACTGTATATATATATAATATGACATTTGTAATGTCTTTACTGTTTTGAAACTTCTGTATGTGTAATGTTTACCGTTCATTTTTGTTGTTTTTCACTTTATATATTCACTTTGTATGTTGTCTACCTCACTTGCTTTGGCAATGTTAACACATGTTTCCCATGCCAATAAAGCCCTTGAATTGAATTGAATTGAATTGAATTGAGAGAGGGAGAAGGCATCTAACTAAAAGAGAGAGAGGGAGAGAGAGAGGGAGAAGGCATCTAACTAAAAGAGAGAGAGGGAGAAGGCATCTAACTAAAAGAGAGGGAGAAGGTGCCTAACTAAAAGAGAGGGAGAGAGAGAGGGAGAAGGCATCTAACTAAAAGAGAGAGAGAGGGAGAAGGCATCTAACTAAAAGAGAGGGAGAGAGAGAGGGAGAAGGCATCTAACTAAAAGAGAGAGAGAGAGAGGGAGAAGGCATCTAACTAAAAGAGAGAGAGAGAGAGGGAGAAGGCATCTAACTAAAAGAGAGGGAGAGAGGGAGAAGGCATCTAACAAAAAGAGAAGGAGAGAGGGAGAAGGCATCTAACTAAAAGAGAGGGGAGAGAGGGAGAAGGCATCTAACTAAAAGAGAGGGAGAGAGGGAGAAGGCATCTAACTAAAAGTAAGGGAGAGAGAGAGGGAGAAGGCATCTAACTAAAAGAGAGAGAGGGAGAAGGCATCTAACTAAAAGAGAGAGAGGGAGAAGGCATCTAACTAAAAGAGAGGGAGAGAGGGAGAAGGCATCTAACTAAAAGAGAGAGAGGGAGAAGGCATTTAACTAAAAGAGAGAGAGGGAGAAGGCATCTAACTAAAAGAGAGGGAGAGAGAGAGGGAGAAGGCATCTAACTAAAAGAGAGGGAGAGAGAGAGAAGGCATCTAACTAAAAGAGAGGGAGAGAGGGAGAAGGCATCTAACTAAAAGAGAGAGAGAGAGAGAAGGCATCTAACTAAAAGAGAGAGAGGGAGAAGGCGTCTAACTAAAAGAGAGAGAGAGAGGGAGAAGGCATCTAACTAAAAGAGAGGGAGAGAGGGAGAAGGCATCTAACTAAGAGAGAGAGAGAGAGGGAGAAGGCATCTAACTAAAAGAGAGAGAGGGAGAGAGGGAGAAGGCATCTAACTAAAAGAGAGAGAGGGAGGGAGAAGGCATCTAACTAAAAGAGAGAGAGGGAGAGAGGGAGAAGGCATCTAACTAAAAGAGAGAGAGGGAGAGAGAGAGGGAGAAGGCATCTAACTAAAAGAGAGAGAGGGAGAGGGAGAAGGCATCTAACTAAAAGAGAGAGAGAGAAGGAGAAGGCATCTAACTAAAAGAGAGAGAGAGAGGGAGAAGGCATCTTACTAAAAGAGAGGGAGAGAGGGAGAAGGCATCTAACTAAAAGAGAGGGAGAGAGGGAGAAGGCATCTAACTAAAAGAGAGAGAGAGAGGGAGAAGGCATCTAACTAAAAGAGGAGGGAGAGAGGGAGAAGGCATCTAACTAAAAGAGAGAGAGAGGGAGAAGGCATCTAACTAAAAGAGAGAGAGAGAGGGAGAAGGCATCTAACTAAAAGAGAGAGAGGGAGAGAGGGAGAAGGCATCTAACTAAAAGAGAGAGAGGGAGAGAGAGAGGGAGAAGGCATCTAACTAAAAGAGAGAGAGGGAGAGGGAGAAGGCATCTAAACTAAAAGAGAGGGAGAGAGAGAGAAGGCATCTAACTAAAAGAGAGGGAGAGAGGGAGAAGGCATCTAACTAAAGAGAGAGAGAGAGAGAGAGAAGGCATCTAACTAAAAGAGAGAGAGGAGAAGGCGTCTAACTAAAAGAGAGAGAGAGAGGGAGAAGGCATCTAACTAAAAGAGAGGGAGAGAGGGTGAAGGCATCTAACTAAAAGAGAGGAGAGAGGGAGAAGGCATCTAACTAAAAGAGCGAGAGAGAGAGGGAGAAGGCATCTAACCTAAAAGAGAGAGAGGGTAGAGAGGGAGAAGGCATCTAACTAAAAGAGAGAGAGGGAGAGAGAGAGGGAGAAGGCATCTAACTAAAAGAGAAGAGAGGGAGAGGGAGAAGGCAATCTAACTAAAAGATAGAGAGAGAGGGAGAAGGCATCTAACTAAAAGAGAGAGAGGGAGAGAGGGAGAAGGCATCTAACTAAAAGAGAGAGAGGGAGAGAGAGAGGGAGAAGGCATCTAACTAAAAGAGAGAGAGGGAGAGGGAGAAGGCATCTAACTAAAAGAGAGAGAGAGAGGGAGAAGGCATCTAACTAAAAGAGAGGGAGAGAGGGAGAAGGCATCTAACTAAAAGAGAGGGAGAGAGGTAGAAGGCATCTAACTAAAAGAGAGAGAGAGAGGGAGAAGGCATCTAACTAAAAGAGAGGGAGAGAGGGAGAAGGCATCTAACTAAAAGAGAGAGAGAGAGGGAGAAGGCATCTAACTAAAAGAGAGAGAGGGAGAGAGGGAGAAGGCATCTAACTAAAAGAGAGAGAGGGAGAGAGGGAGACGGCATCTAACTAAAAGAGAGAGAGGGAGAGAGAGAGGGAGAAGGCATCTAACTAAAGAGAGAGAGAGGGAGAAGGCATCTAACTAAAAGAGAGAGAGGGAGAAGGCATCTAACTAAAAGAGAGAGAGAGAGAGGGAGAAGGCATCTAACTAAAAGAGAGGAGAGAGAGGGAGAAGGCATCTAACTAAAAAGATAGAGAGAGAGGGAGAAGGCATCTAAACTAAAGAGCGAGAGGGAGAGAGGGAGAAGGCATCTAACTAAAAGAGAGAGAGGGAGAGAGAGAGGGAGAAGGCATCTAACTAAAAGAGAGAGAGAGAGGGAGAAGGCATCTAACTAAAAGAGAGGGAGAGAGGGAGAAGGCATCTAACTAAAGAGAGGGAGAGGAGGTAGAAGGCATCTAACTAAAAGAGAGAGAGAGAGGGAGAAGGCATCTAACTAAAAGAGAGGGAGAGAGGGAGAAGGCATCTAACTACAAGCGAGAGAGAGAGGGAGAAGGCCATCTAACTAAACGAGAGAGAGAGAGGGCAGAAGGCATCTAACTAAAAGAGAGAGAGGGAGAGAGAGAGGGAGAAGGCATCTAACTAAAAGAGAGACGAGGGAGAGAGAGAGGGAGAAGGCATCTAACTAAAGAGAGAGAGGGAGAAGGCATCTAACTAAAAGAGAGAGAGAAGAGGGAGAAGGCATCTAACTAAAAGAGAGAGAGGGAGAGAGAGAGGGAGAAGGCATCTAACTAAAAGAGAGAGAGGGAGAGGGAGAAGGCATCTAACTAAAGAGAGAGAGAGAGGAGAAGGCCTCTAACTAAAAGAGAGGGAGGAGAGGAGGAGAAGGCATCTAACTAAAAGAGAGGGAGAGAGGTAGAAGGCATCTAACTAAAGAGAGAGAGAGAGGGAGAAGGCATCTAAACTAAAAGAGAGGGAGAGAGGGAGAAGGCATCTAACCTAAAAGAGAGAGAGAGAGGAGGGAGAGGCATCTAACTAAAAGAGAGAGAGGGAGAGAGGGAGAAGGCATCTAACTAAAAGAGAGAGAGGGAGAGAGGGAGAAGGCATCTAACTAAAAGAGAGAAAGAGGGAGAGAGAGAGGGAGAAGGATCTAACTAAAAGAGAGAGAGAGGGAGAAGGCATCTAACTAAAAGAGAGAGAGGGAGAAGGCATCTAACTAAAGAGAGAGAGAGAGTGGGAGAAGGCATCTAACTAAAAGAGAGGGAGAGAGAGGGAGAAGGCATATACTAAAAAGATAGAGAGAGAAGGGAGGAAGGCATCTAACTAAAAGAGAGAGAGGGAGAGAGGGAGAAGGCGCATCTAATAAAAGAGAGAGAGGGAGGAGAGAGAGGGAGAAGGCATCTAACTAAAGAGAGAGAGAGAGGGAGAAGGCATCTAACTAAAAGAGAGGGAGAGGAGGGAGAAGGCATCTAACTAAAAGAGAGGGGAGAGAGGTAGAAGGCATCTAACTAAAGAGAGAGAGAGAGGGAGAAGGCATCTAACTAAAAGAGAGGGAGAGAGGGAGAAGGCATCTAACTAAAAGAGAGAGAGAGAGGGGAGAAGGCATCTAACTAAAAGAGAGAGAGAGAGGGAGAAGGCATCTAACTAAAAGAGAGAGAGGGAGAGAGAGAGGGAGAAGGCATCTAACTAAAAGAGAGAGAGGGAGAGAGAGAGGGAGAAGGCATCTAACTAAAAGAGAGAGAGGGAGAAGGCATCTAACTAAAAGAGAGAGAGAGGAGAGGGAGAAGGCATCTAACTAAAGAGAGGGAGGAGAGAGGGGAGAAGGCATCCTAACTAAAAGAGAGAGAGAGAGAGGGAGAAGGCATCTAACTAAAAGAGAGGGAGAGAGGGAGAAGGCATCTAACTAAAAGAGAGAGAGAGAGAGGGAGAAGGCATCTAACTAAAAGAGAGAGAGAGAGAGGGAGAAGACATCTAACTAAAAGAGAGGGAGAGAGGGAGAAGGCATCTAACTAAAAAAGAGGGAGAGAGGGAGAAGGCATCTAACTAAAGAGAGAGAGAGAGGGAGAAGGCATCTAACTAAAAGAGAGAGAGGGACAGAGGGAGAAGGCATCTAACTAAAAGAGAGAGAGGACAGAGGGAGAAGGCATCTAACTAAAAGAGAGAGAGGGAGAGAGAGAGGGAGAAGGCATCTAACTAAAAGAGAGAGGGAGAGGGAGAAGGCATCTAACTAAAAGAGAGAGAGAGAGAGGGAGAAGGCATCTAACTAAAAGAGAGAGAGAGAGGGAGAAGGCATCTAACTAAAAGAGAGAGGAGGAGGGAGAAGGCATCATTCTAAACTAAAAGAGAGAGAGAGAGAGGAGAGAGGCATCTAACTAAAAGAGAGAGAGAGAGGGAGAAGGCATCTAACTAAAAGAGAGAGAGAGAGAGAGGGAGAAGGCATCTAACTAAAAGAGAGAGAGAGAGAGAGGGAGAAGGCATCTAACTAAAAGAGAGAGAGGAGAGGGAGAGAAGGCATCTAACTAAAAGAGAGAGAGGGAGAGAGGGAGAAGGCATCTAACTAAAAGAGAGAGAGGGAGAGAGGGAGAAGGCATCTAACTAAAAGAGAGAGAGGGAGAGAGGGAGAAGGCATCTAACTAAAAGAGAGGGAGGGAGAGAGAGAGGGAGAAGGCATCTAACTAAAAGAGAGGGAGAGAGGAGAAGGCATCTAACTAAAGAGAGAGAGGGAGAGAGGAGAAGGCATCTAACTAAAAGAGAGAGAGGGAGAGAGAGAGGGAGAAGGCATCTAACTAAAAGAGAGAGAGGGAGAGGGAGAAGGCATCTAACTAAAAGAGAGAGAGAGAGGGAGAAGGCATCTAAACTAAAAGAGAGGGAGAGAGGGAGAAGGCATCTAACTAAAAGAGAGGGAGAGAGGTAGAAGGCATCTAACTAAAAGAGAGAGAGAGAGAGAGGGAGAAGGCATCTAACTAAAAGAGAGGGGGAGAGAGGGAGAAGGCATCTAACTAAAAGAGAGAGAGAGAGGGAGAAGCATCTAACTAAAAGAGAGAGAGGGAGAGAGGGAGAAGGCATAAACTAAAAGAGAGAGAGGGAGAGAGGGAGAAGGCATCTAACTAAAAAGAGAGAGAGGGAGAGAGAGAGGGAGAAGGCATCTAACTAAAAGAGAGAGAGAGGGAGAAGGCATCTAACTAAAAGAGAGAGAGGGAGAAGGCATCTAACTAAAAGAGAGAGAGAGAGAGGGAGAGAGGCATCTAACTAAAAGAGAGGAGAGAGAGGGAGAAGGCATCTAACTAAAGATAGAGAGAGAGGGAGAAGGCATCTAACTAAAAGAGAGAGAGGGAGGAGAGGGAGAAGGCATCTAACTAAAAGAGAAGAGAGGGAGAGAGAGAGAGGAGAAGGCATCTAACTAAACAGAGAGAGAGAGAGGGAGAAGGCATCTAACTAAAAGAGAGGGAGAGAGGGAGAAGGCATCTAACTAAAGAGAGGGAGAGAGAGGTAGAAGGCATCTAACTAAAAGAGAGAGAGAGAGGGAGAAGGCATCTAAACTAAAAGAGAGGGAGAGAGGAGGGAGAAGGCATAAACTAAAAGAGAGAGAGAGAGGGAGAAGGCATCTAACTAAACGAGAGAGAGAGAGGGAGAAGGCATCTAACTAAAAGAGAGAGAGGGAGAGAGAGAGGGAGAAGGCATCTAACTAAAAGAGAGAGAGGGAGAGAGAGAGGGAGAAGGCATCTAACTAAAAGAGAGAGAGGGAGAAGGCATCTAACTAAAGAGAGAGAGAGAGAGAGGGAGAAGGGCATCTAACTAAAAGAGAGAGAGGGAGAGAGAGAGGGAGAAGGCATCTAACTAAAAGAGAGAGAGGGAGAGGGAGACGGCCTCTAACTAAAAGAGAGAGAGAGAGGGAGAAGGCATCTAACAAAAGAGAGGGAGAGAGGGAGAAGGCATCTAACTAAAAGAGAGGGAGAGAGGTAGAAGGCATCTAACTAAAAGAGAGAGAGAGAGGGAGAAGGCATCTAACTAAAAGAGAGGGAGAGAGGGAGAAGGCATCTAACTAAAAGAGAGAGAGAGAGGGAGAAGGCATCTAACTAAAAGAGAGAGAGGGAGAGAGGGAGAAGGCATCTAACTAAAAAGAGAGAGGGAGAGAGGGAGAAGAAGGCATCTAACTAAAGAGAGAGAGGGAGAGAGAGAGGGAGAAGGCATCTAACTAAAAGAGAGAGAGAGGGAGAAGGCATCTAACTAAAAGAGAGAGAGGGAGAAGGCATCTAACTAAAAGAGAGAGAGAGAGAGGGAGAAGGCATCTAACTAAAAGAGAGGGAGAGAGAGGAGAAGGCATCTCACTAAAAGATAGAGAGAGAGGGAAGAAGGCATCTAACTAAAGAGAGAGAGGGAGAGAGGGAGAAGGCATCTAACTAAACGAGAGAGAGAGAGAGAGAGGGAGAGAGAGAGGGAGAAGCATCTAACTAAAAGAGAGAGAGAGAGAGAGAGGGAGAAGGCATCTAACTAAAAGAGAGGGAGAGAGGGAGAAGGCATCTAAACTAAAAGAGAGGGAGAGAGGTAGAAGGCATCTAACTAAAAAGAGAGAGAGAGAGGGAGAAGGCATCTAACTAAAAGAGAGGGAGAGAGGGAGAAGGCATCTAACTAAAAGAGAGAGAGAGGAGGGGAGAAGGCATCTAACTAAAAGAGAGAAGAGAGAGGGAGAAGGCATCTAAACTAAGAGGAGAGAGGGAGAGAGAGAAGGGAGAGGCATCTAACTAAAAGAGAGAGAGGGAGAGAGAGAGGGAGAAGGCATCTAACTAAAAGAGAGAGAGGGAGAAGGCATCTAACTAAAAGAGAGAGAGAGAGAGGGAGAAGGCATCTAACTAAAAGAGAGGGAGAGAGAGGGAGAAGGCATCTAACTAAAAAGAGAGAGAGAGAGGGGGGGAGAAGGCATCTAACTAAAAGAGAGGGAGAGAGGGAGAAGGCATCTAACTAAAAGAGAGAGAGAGAGAGGGAGAAGGCATCTAACTAAAAGAGAGAGAGAGAGAGGGAGAAGACATCTAACTAAAAGAGAGGGAGAGAGAGGGAGAAGGCATCTAACTAAAAAAGAGGGAGGGAGAGAGGGAGAAGGCATCTAACTAAAAGAGAGAGAGAGAGGGAGAAGGCATCTAACTAAAAGAGAGACGAGAGGGACAGAGGGAAGAAGGCCATCTAACTAAAAGAGAGAGAGGGACAGAGGGAGAAGGCATCTCACTAAAAGAGCAGAGAGGGAGAGAGAGAGGGAGAAGGCATCTAACTAAAAGAGAGAGGGAGAGGGAGAAGGCATCTAACTAAAAGAGAGAGAGAGAGAGGGAGGAAGGCCACTCTAACTAAAAGAGAGGAGAGAGGGAGAAGGCATCTAACTACAAGAGAGAGGGAGAGAGGGAGAAGGCATCTAACTAAAAGAGAGAGAGAGAGAGGGGAGAAGGCATCTAACTAAAAGAGAGAGAGAGAGAGAGGAGAAGGAAGGCATCTAACTAAAAGAGAGAGAGAGAGGAGAGGGGAGAAGGCATCTACTAAAGAGGGGAGAGACGATGGAGGGAGAAGGCATCTAACTAAACGAGAGGTAGAGAGAGAGGGAGAAGGCATCTAACTAAAAGAGAGAGAGGGAGAAGAGGGAGAAGGCATCCTAAACTAAAAGAGAGAGACGGGAGAGAGGAGGAGAAGGCATCTAACTAAAAGAGAGAGAGGGAGAGAGGGAGAAGGCATCTAACTAAAAGAGAGGGAGGGAGAGAGAGAGGGGAGAAGGCATCTAACTAAAAGAGAGGGAGAGAGGGAGAAGGCATCTAACTAAAAGAGAGAGAGAGAGAAGGAGAAGGCATCTAACTAAAAGAGAGAGAGAGAGAGGGAGAAGGCATCTAACTAAAAGAGAGAGAGAGAGGGAGAAGGCATCTAACTAAAGAGAGAGAGGGAGAGAGAGGGAGAAGGCAATCTAACTAAAAGAGAGAGAGGGAGAGAGAGAGGGAGAAGGCCATCTAACTAAAAGAGAGGAGAGAGAGACAGAGAGAGAGGGAGAAGGCATCTATCTAAAAGAGAGAGAGGGAGAGAGGGAGAATGAGTCTAGCTAAAAGAGAGAGATAGGGCATCTATCTAAAAGAGAGAGAGGGAGAGAGGGAGAATGAGTAACTAAAAGAGAGAGAGGGAGAGAGAGCGAGAGGGAGAAGGCGTCTATCTAAAAGAGAGAGAGGGAGAGAGAGAGAATGAGTCTAACTAAAAGAGAGAGAGGGAGAGAGAGGGAGAATGAGTCTAACTAAAGAGAGAGAGGGAGAATGAGTCTAGCTAAAAGAGAGAGAGGGAGAGAGGGAGAATGAGTCCAACTAAAAGAGAGAGATAGGGCGTCTATCTAAAGAGAGAGAGGGAGAGAGGGAGAATGAGTCTAACTAAAAGAGAGAGAGGGAGGGAGAGAGGGAGGGAGAAGGCATCTATCTAAAAGAGAGAGAGGGAGAGAGGGAGAATGAGTCTAGCTAAAGAGAGAGATAGGGCGTCTATCTAAAAGAGAGAGAGGGAGAGAGGGAGAATGAGTAACTAAAAGAGAGGAGAGGGAGAGAGAGAGAGGGAGAAGGCGTCTATCTAAAAGAGAGAGAGGGAGAGAGAGAGAATGAGTCTAACTAAAAGAGAGGGAGAGGAGAGAGAGGGAGAATGAGTCTAACTAAAAGAGAGAGAGGGAGAGAGGGAGAATGAGTCCAACTAAAAGAGAGAGGGAGAATGAGTCTAACTAAAAGAGAGAGAGGGAGAGAGGGAGAATGAGTCTAACTAAAAGAGAGAGAGGGAGAGAGAGGGAGAATGAGTCTATAACTATAAGAGAGAGAGGGCGAGAGGGAGAATGAGATCTACCTAAAGAGAGAGAGGGAGGAGAGAGGAGGGAGAAGGCGTCTATCTAAAAGAGGAGAGGGAGAGAGGGAGAATGCGTCTAGCTAAAAGAGAGACAGATAGGGCGTCTATCTAAAAGAGAGAGAGGGAGAGAGGAGATAGAATGAGTCTAACTAAAAGAGAGAGAGGGAGAGAGAGAGAGGGAGAAGGCGTCTATCTAAAGAGAGAGAGGGAGAGAGAGAGAGAGAGAATGAGTCTAAAAAAAGAGAGAGAGGAGAGAGAGAGGAGAATGAGTCTAACTAAAAGAGAGAGAGGGAGAATGAGTCTAGTAAAGAGAGAGAGGGAGAGAGGGAGAATGAGTCCAACTAAAAGGGAGAGAGGATAGGGTGTTCTAAAAGAGGAGAGAGGGAGAGAGGGAGAATGAGTCATCTAACTAAAAGAGAGAGAGGGAGAGAGAGAGGGAGAAGGCGTTATCTAAAGAGAGAGAGGGAGAGAGGGAGAATGAGTCTAGCTAAAGAGAGAGATAGGGCGTTCTATCTAAAGAGAGAGAGGGAGAGAGGGAGAATGAGTCTAACTAAAAGAGAGAGAGGGAAGAGAGAGGGAGAATGAGTCTAACTAAAAGAGAGAGAGGGAGAGAGGGAGAATGAGTCTAACTAAAGGAGACAGAGAGAGACAGAGAGAGAGACACAGAGAGAGACAGAGAGAGAGACAGAGAGAAGAGACACAGAGAGAGACAGAGAGAGACAGAGACACAGAGAGACAAAGAGACAGAGAGAGACAGAGGCAGAGAGAGAGAGAGAGGTGGAAACTGAGCTGCACTTCCTAACCTCCTGCCCAATGTATGACCATATTAGAGAGACATATTTCCCTCAGATTACACAGATCACAAAGAATTCGAAAACAAATCCAATTTTGAAAAACTCCCATATCTACTGGGTGAAATTCCACAGTGTGCCATCACAGCAGCAAGATTTGTGACCTGTTGCCACGAGAAAAGGGCAACCAGTGAAGAACAAACACCATTGTAAATACAACCCATATTTATGCTTATTTATTTTATCTTGTGTCCTTTAACCATTTGTACATTGTTAAAACACTGTATATATATATATATATATGACATTTGTAATGTCTTACTGTTTTGAAACTTCTGTATGTGTAATGTTTACTGTTAATTTTTGTTGTTTTTCACATTTATATATTCACTTTGTATGTTGTCTACCTCACTTGCTTTGGCAATGTTAACACATGTTTCCATGCCAATAAAGCCCTTGAATTGAATTGAATTGAATTGAGAGGGAGAGAGGGAGAATGAGTCTAACTAAAAGAGAGAGAGGGAGAGAGGGAGAATGAGTCTAACTAAAAGAGAGAGAGGGAAAGAGAGAGAGGGAGAAGGCATCTAACTAAAAGAGAGAGGCGGGAGAGAGTCTAACTAAAAGAGAGAGAGGGAGAGAGTCTAGCAGAGATCAGAGGAGAGAGGAGAGAGTCTAACTAAAAGAGAGAGAGGGGAGAGAGTCTAACTAAAAGAGAGAGAGGGAGAAGGCATCTAAACTAAAAGAGAGAGCGGGAGAGAGGGAGATGAGTCTAACTAAAAGAGAGAGAGGGAAAGAGAGAGAGGGAGAAGGCATCCTAACTAAAAGAGAGAGAGGGAGAGAGTCTAACTAAAGAGAGAGAGGGAGAGAGTCTAGCAGAGATCAGAGGGAGAGAGGGAGAGAGTCTAACTAAAAGAGAGAGAGGAGAGAGTCTAACTAAAAGAGAGAGAGGGAGAGAGTCTAACTAAAAGAGAGAGAGGGAGATGAGTCTAACTAAAAGAGAGAGAGGGAGAGAGTCTAACTAAAAGAGAGAGAGGAGAGAGTCTAACTAAAAGAGAGAGAGGGAGAGAGTCTAACTAAAAGAGAGAGCGGGAGAGAGTCTAACTAAAAGAGAGAGAGGGAGAGAGGTCTAACTAAAAGAGAGAGAGGAGAGAGTCTAGCAGAGATCAGAGGGAGAGAGGGAGAGTTACACTAAGAGAGAGAGGGAGACGAGTCTAACTAAAGAGAGAGAGGGAGAGAGTCTAACTAAAAGAGAGAGAGGGAGATGAGTCTAACTAAAGAGAGAGAGGGAGAGAGTCTAACTAAAGAGAGAGAGGGAGAGAGTCTAACTAAAAGAGAGAGAGGGAGAGAGTCTAACTAAAAGAGAGAGAGGGAGAGAGTCTAACTAAAAAGTCTAACTAAAAGAGAGGAGAGGGAGAGAGTCTAACTAAAGAGAGAGAGGGAGAGAGTCTAGCTAAAGAGAGAGAGGGAGAGAGTCTAACTAAAAGAGAGAGAGGAGAGAGAGTCTAACTAAAAAGAGAGAGAGGGAGAGAGTCTAACTAAAAGAGAGAGAGCGGAGAGAGTCTAGCTAAAGAGAGAGAGGGAGAGAGTCTAACTAAAAGAGAGAGAGGGAGAGAGTCTAGCTAAAGAGAGAGAGGGAGAGAGTCTAACTAAAAGAGAGAGAGGGAGAGAGTCTAACTAAAAGAGAGAGAGGAGAGAGTCTAGCTAAAAAGAGAGAGAGGGAGAGAGTCTAACTAAAAGAGAGAGAGGGAGAGAGTCTAACTAAAAGAGAGAGAGGGAGAGAGTCTAAGTAAAAGAGAGAGAGGGAGAGAGTCTAGCTAAAAGAGAGAGAGGGAGAGAGTCTAACTAAAAGAGAGAGAGGGAGAGAGTCTAACTAAAAGAGAGAGAGGGAGAGAGTCTAACTAAAGAGAGAGAGGGAGAATGAGTCTAACTAAAAGAGCGAGAGGAGAGAGTCTAGCAGAGATCAGAGGGAGAGAGTCTAACTAAAGAGAGAGAGGAGAGAGTCTAGCAGAGATCAGAGGGAGAGAGTCTAGCAGAGATCAGAGGGAGAGAGTCTAGCAGAGATCAGAGGAGAGAGTCTAGCAGAGATCAGAGGGAGAGAGTCTAGCAGAGATCAGAGGGAGAGAGTCTAGCAGAGATCAGAGGAGAGAGTCTAGCAGAGATCAGAGGGAGAGAGTCTAGCAGAGATCTGAGGGAGAGGTCTAGCAGAGATCAGAGGGAGAGAGTCTAGCAGAGATCAGAGGGAGAGAGTCTAACTAAAAGAGAGAGAGGGAGAGAGTCTAGCAGAGATCTGAGGGAGAGAGTCTAGCAGAGAGAGAGGGAGAGAGTCTAGCAGAGAGAGAGGGAGAGAGTCTAGCAGAGATCAGAGGGGAGAGAGTCTAGCAGAGATCTGGAGGGAGAGAGTCTAGCAGAGATCAGAGGGAGAGAGTCTAGCAGAGATCTGAGGGAGAGAGTCTAGCAGAGATCAGAGGGAGAGAGTCTAGCAGAGATCAGAGGGAGAGAGTCTAACTAAAAGAGAGAGAGGAGGGAGAGAGTCTAACTAAAAGAGAGAGAGGAGAGAGTCTAACTAAAGAGAGAGAGGGAGAGAGTCTAACTAAAAGAGAGAGCGGGAGAGAGTCTAGCAGAGATCAGAGGGAGAGAGTCTAGCAGAGATCAGAGGGAGAGAGTCTAGCAGAGATCAGAGGGAGAGAGTCTAGCAGAGATCAGAGGGAGAGAGTCTAGCAGAGAGAGAGGGAGAGAGTCTAGCAGAGATCAGAGGGAGAGAGGTCTAGCAGAGAGAGAGGGAGAGAGTCTAGCAGAGATCAGAGGAGAGAGTCTAGCAGAGAGAGAGGGAGAGAGTCTAGCAGAGATCAGAGGGAGAGAGTCTAGCAGAGATCAGAGGGAAATCCTCATGAAGGTGTTAAATAAAACATCAAATAACCTGTGTTCCCTCAGAGACCCAGGGCAGCAGCTCAGACAGATTAATGATGGAGCAGAAAGAGTGATCTGAGGCTGGGATGGATGGAGCTGTCAGTGAAGAGGAGGAGGAGAGCGGGATGAAAAGGAGAGGAGGCCTCCTCTGTGAGATAAACATGACTGAGAGCTGCACCTCCTTGAGGGACCCTCTCTGGCACCTCTGGCTCCTCTCCCCTCCTCTCACTTCCTCTCCTCCTCTCCTCTCCTCTCCTCTCCTCCTCCTCTCCTCTCCTCTCCTCCCTCCTCTCCTCTCCTCTCCTCTCCTCTCCTCTCCTCTCCTCTCCTCTCCTCTCCTCTCCTCTCCTCTCCTCTCCTCTCCTCTCTCCTCTCCTCTCCTGGGCTCCATACTGTAGAGCCCTACTTGTCAATACTACGCCCTGTACATTGGCACTAAAAGCTGTTTAATATCAGTGGTTGATTTGTGGGTTATTTGAAGGTAATTTATTCTTCAATAAATACTAAATTGTGGATGTGTATATGCCAGCCTGAGTCAGAATTCTGTTCTCAGAGACAGTCATGTGATGTGGCTCCAGTGTTCCAAATGACCTTTGACCTCTGGGTGTTTCTCTACAGCCCCCCTTTTCTCTCTCTCCCTCTCTGCTCTCTTCCCCCTCTTTCTTTCTCTTTCTTCCTCTGGCATATCCACATCCCTTCTAGCTCTTCCTCTATCCTTCACTCTATCTCTCATTCTCTTTCAATCTCTCCTTCTCTCACTCCCACCTCTTTCGTTCTCTCTCTCCATCTCCATCACTCTGTCTCTCTCTCTCCATCCCCATCACTCTGTCTCTCTCTCTCCATCACCAGCACTCTGTCTCTCTCTCTCTCTCCATCCCCATCACTCTGTCTCTCTCGCTCCATCTCCATCACTCTCTCTCTCTCTCCATCCCCATCACTCTGTCTCTCTCCATCCCTATCACTCTGTCTCTCTCTCTCTCCATCCCCATCACTCTGTCTCTCTACGCTCCATCTCCATCACTCTGTCTCTCTCTCTCCATCCCCATCACTCTGTCTCATCTCTCTCTCCATCCCTATCACTCTGTCTCTCTCTCCATCCCCATCACTCTGTCTCATCTCTCCATCCCATCACTCTGTCTCTCTCTCCCATCCCCATCACTCTGTCTCTCTCTCTCCATCCCCAATCACTCTGTCTCTCCATCTCCATTCACTCTGCTCTCTTCTCCGTCACCCATCACTCTGTCTCTCTCTCTCCATCCCCACTCACTCTGTCTCTCTCTGTCCATCCCCATCACTCTGTCGCTCTCTGTCCATCCCCATCACTCTGTCTCTCTCTGTCCATCCCCCATCACTCTGTCTCTCTCTCTCCTCTCCATCCCCATCACTCTGTCTCTCTCTGTCCATCCCCATCACTCTGTCTCTCTGTCTCTCTTCTCCATCCCCATCACTCTGTCTCTCTCTGTCCATCACCCCATCACTCTGTCTCTCTCTCTCCATCCACATCACTCTCTCTCTCTCTCTCCATCCCATCACTCTGTCTCTCTCTCTCTCCATCCCCATCACTCTGTCTCTCTCTGTCCATCCCCATCACTCTGTCTCTCTCTCTCCATCCCCATCACTCTGTCTCTCTCTGTCCATCCCCATCACTCTGTCTCTCTCTCTCCATCCCCATCACTCTCTCTCTCTCTCTCCATCCCCATCACTCTGTCTCTCTCTCTCCACCCCATCACTCTGTCTCTCTCTCTCCATCCCATCACTCTGTCTCTCTCTCTCTCTCCACCCCCATCACTCTGTCCCTCTCTCTCCATCCCCATCACTCTGTCTCTCTCTCTCTCCACCCCCATCACTCTGTCCCTCTCTCTCCATCCCCATCACTCTCTCTCTCTCTCCATCCCCATCACTCTGTCTCTCTCTCTCTACATCCCCATCACTCTGTCTCTCTCTCTCCATCCCCATCACTCTGTCTCTCTCTCTCCATCCCCATCACTCTGTCTCTCTCTATCTCCATCCCCATCACTCTGTCTCTCTCTCTCCATCCCCATCACTCTGTCTCCCTCTCTGTCCATCCCCATCACTCTGTCTCTCTCTCTCTCCACCCCATCACTCTGTCCCTCTCTCTCCATCCCCATCACTCTGTCTCTCTCTCTCCATCCCCATCACTCTGTCTCTCTCTCTCCATCCCCATCACTCTGTCTCTCTCTCTCCATCCCCATCAACTCTGTCTCTCTCTGTCCATCCCCATCACTCTGTCTCTCTCTCTCCATCCCCATCACTCTCTCTCTCTCTCTCCATCCCCATCACTCTGTCTCTCTCTCTCCACCCCATCACTCTGTCTCTCTCTCTCCATCCCCATCACTCTGTCTCTCTCTCTCTCTCCACCCCCATCACTCTGTCCCTCTCTCTCCATCCCCATCACTCTGTCTCTCTCTCTCTCCACCCCCATCACTCTGTCCCTCTCTCTCCATCCCCATCACTCTCTCTCTCTCTCCATCCCCATCACTCTGTCTCTCTCTCTCTCCATCCCCATCACTCTGTCTCTCTCTCTCCATCCCCATCACTCTGTCTCTCTCTCTCCATCCCCATCACTCTGTCTCTCTCTATCTCCATCCCCATCACTCTGTCTCTCTCTCTCCATCCCCATCACTCTGTCTCCCTCTCTGTCCATCCCCATCACTCTGTCTCTCTCTCTCTCCACCCCATCACTCTGTCCCTCTCTCTCCATCCCCATCACTCTGTCTCTCTCTCTCCATCCCCATCACTCTGTCTCTCTCTCTCCATCCCCATCACTCTGTCTCTCTCTGTCCATCCCCATCACTCTGTCGCTCTCTGTCCATCCCCATCACTCTGTCTCTCTCTGTCCATCCCCATCACTCTGTCTACTCTCTCTCTCCATCCCCATCACTCTGTCTCTCTCTGTCCATCCCCATCACTCTGTCTCTCTGTCTCTCTCTCTCCATCCCCATCACTCTGTCTCTCTCTGTCCATCCCCATCACTCTGTCTCTCTCTCTCCATCCACATCACTCTCTCTCTCTCTCTCCATCCCCATCACTCTGTCTCTCTCTCTCTCCATCCCCATCACTCTGTCTCTCTCTGTCCATCCCCATCACTCTGTCTCTCTCTCTCCATCCCCATCACTCTGTCTCTCTCTGTCCATCCCCATCACTCTGTCTCTCTCTCTCCATCCCCATCACTCTCTCTCTCTCTCCATCCCCATCACTCTGTCTCTCTCTCTCCACCCCATCACTCTGTCTCTCTCTCTCCATCCCCATCACTCTGTCTCTCTCTCTCTCTCCACCCCCATCACTCTGTCCCTCTCTCTCCATCCCCATCACTCTGTCTCTCTCTCTCTCCACCCCCATCACTCTGTCCCTCTCTCTCCATCCCCATCACTCTCTCTCTCTCTCCATCCCCATCACTCTGTCTCTCTCTCTGTCCATCCCCATCACTCTGTCTCTCTCTGTCCATCCCCATCACTCTCTCTCTATCTCCATCCCCATCACTCTGTCTCTCTCTCTCCATCTCCATCACTCTGTCTCTCCATCTCCATCACTCTGTCTCTCTCTCTCCATCCCCATCACTCTGTCTCTCTCTCTCCATCCCCATCACTCTCTCTCTCTCTCCATCTCCATCACTCTGTCTCTCTCTCTCCATCCCCATCACTCTGTCTCTCTCTGTCCATCCCCATCACTCTGTCTCTCTGTCCATCCCCATCACTCTCTCTCTCTTTCCATCTCCATCACTCTGTCTCTCTCTCTCCATCCCCATCACTCTGTCTCTCTCTGTCCATCCCCATCACTCTCTCTCTCTCTCTCCATCTCCATCACTCTGTCTCTCTCTCTCCATCCCCATCACTCTGTCTCCTCTCTCTCTCCATCCCCATCACTCTGTCTCCCTCTCTCCATCCCCATCACTCTGTCTCTCTCTCTCCATCCCCATCACTCTGTCTCTCTCTCTGTCCATCCCCATCACTCTGTCTCTCTCTCTCCATCCCCATCACTATGTCTCTCTCTCCATCTCCATCCCCCTGTCTCTCTCCCTCCATCCCCATCACTCTGTCTCTCTCTCTCTCCATCCCCATCACTCTGTCTCTCTCTCTCCATCCCCATCACTCTGTCTCTCTCTCTGTCCATCCCCATCACTCTGTCTCTCTCTGTCCATCCCCATCACTCTGTCTCTCTCTGTCCATCCCCATCACTCTGTCTCTCTCTCTCCATCCCCATCACTCTGTCTCTCTCTCCATCTCCATCCCCCTGTCTCTCTCCCTCCATCCCCATCACTCTGTCTCTTTCTCTCTCCATCCCCATCACTCTGGCTCTCTCTCTCCACCCCCATAACTCTCTCTCTCTCTCTGTCTCTCCATCCCCATCACTCTGTCTCTCTCTCTCTTTCTCTCCATCCCTATCACTCTGTCTCTCTCTCTCCATCCCCATCACTCTGTCTCTCTCTCTCCATCCCCATCACTCTGTCTCTCTCTCTCCATCCCCATCACTCTGTCTCCCTCTCTCTCCATCCCCATCACTCTGTATCTCTCTCTCCACCCCCATCACTCTGTCCCTCTCTCTCCACCCCCATCACTCTGTCCCTCTCTCTCCATCCCCATCACTCTGTCTCTCTCTCTCTCCATCCCCATCACTCTGTCTCTCTCTCTCCATCCCATCACTCAGTCTCTCTCTCTCTCTCCATCCCATCACTCTCTCTCTCTCTCTCCATCCCCATCACTCTCTCTCTCTCTCCATCTCCATCACTCTGTCTCTCTCTCTCCATCCCCATCACTCTCTCTCCTCTCCATCCCCATCACTCTGTCTCTCTCTGTCCATCCCCATCACTCTGTCTCTCTCTGTCCATCCCCATCACTCTGTCTCTCTCTGTCCATCCCATCACTCTGTCTCTCTCTCTCCATCCCCATCACTCTCTCTCTCTCTCCATCCCCATCACTCTGTCTCTCTCTCTCCATCCCCATCACTCTGTCTCTCTCTCTCCATCCCCATCACTCTGTCTCTCTCTCTCTCTCCATCCCCATCACTCTGTCTCTCTCTCTCTCCATCCCCATCACTCTGTCTCTCTCTCTCTCCATCCCCATCACTCTGTCTCTCTCTCTCTCCATCCCCATCACTCTGTCTCTCTCTCTCTCCATCCCCATCACTCTGTCCCTCTCTCTCCATCCCCATCACTCTGTCTCTCTCTCTCCATCCCCATCACTCTGTCTCTCTCTCTCTCCATCCCCATCACTCTGTCTCTCTCTCTCTCTCTCCATCCCCATCACTCTGTCTCTCTCTCTCTCCATCCCCATCACTCTGTCCCTCTCTCTCCATCCCCATCACTCTGTCTCTCTCTCTCCATCCCCATCACTCTGTCTCTCTCTCTCCATCCCCATCACTCTGTCTCTCTCTCTCTCCCCTGTCAGACACATTCAATACCACTTCTCTGTATCTCCTGTTCTTCTATTTATAGGTATCCATCTCCTCTCTTAGCCAATCCCCTCCTGGCTACTAAGACACTCCTCTCTTAGCCAATCCCCTCCTGGCTACTAAGACACTCCTCTCTTAGCCAATCCCCTCCTGGCTACTAAGACACTCCTCTCTTAGCCATTCTCCTCCTGGCTACTAAGACACTCCTCTCTTACCCATTCTCCTCCTGGCTACTAAGACACTCCTCTCTTAGCCATTCCCCTCCTGGCTACTAAGACACTCCTATCTTAGCCAACCCCTCCTGGCTACTAAGACACTCCTCTCTTAGCCATTCCCCTCCTGGCTACTAAGACACTCCTCTCTTAGCCATTCCCCTCCTGGCTACTAAGACACTCCTCTCTTAGCCATTCCCCTCCTGGCTACTAAGACACTCCTATCTTAGCCAATCCCCTCCTGGCAACTAAGACACTCCTCTCTTAGCCAAACCCCTCCTGGCTACTAAGACACTCCTCTCTTAGCCAATCCCCTCCTGGCTACTAAGACACTCCTCTCTTAGCCATTCTCCTCCTGGCTACTAAGAGACTCCTCTCTTAGCCATTCCCCTCCTGGCTACTAAGAGACTCCTCTCTTAGCCATTCCCCTCCTGGCTACTAAGACACTCCTCTCTTAGCCATTCCCCTCCTGGCTACTAAGACACTCCTCTCTTAGCCATTCCCCTCCTGGCTACTAAGACACTCCTCTCTTAGCCAATCCCCTCCTGGCTACTAAGACACTCCTCTCTTAGCCAACCCCTCCTGGCTACCAAGACACTAGCTCAATAAATCCTACCATCCACGAGCTCAATAAATCCTACCATCCACGAGCTCAATAAATCCAACCAGCCACTAGCTCAATAAATCCTACCATTGGTGGCAATTGAGAAGAAGACTTACATCCTGGTTACTCATCTCCCAGTAGGGTCTCTCTCCGTATGACATCACTTCCCACATGGAGATTCCGTAGCTCCACACGTCAGAGGCGGAGGTGAACTTCCTGAATGCTATCGCTTCTGGAGCTGTCCAGCGGATAGGGATTTTACCGCCCTGAGAGAGAGAAACATATCAACAACATTCAGATGGTTATTTTAGGATGGAGAATGATGATCAGAGAGAGCAATAATGTAGATATGTCCTGGAGACTGTGCTACGTGTTAATTGGCTGTCCTGGAGATTGTGCCGCAAGCTAATTGGCTGTCCTGGATGCAGTGTCACAGTCAGTGACAGAACCTGCACAATCTGGGCAGCACAGCGCAATTATCAGGTTTAGAAAGAAAAATGGAGAAAGCTAGCTAGCTACATACACACACTGCCTCAGACAGCCAAGTAGAGACAGCTAGCTAACACTGCAACATACACACTGACACAGACAACCAAGGAGAGACAGCTAGCTAACACTGACACACACACACACTGCCTTAGACAACCAAGTAGAGACAGCTAGCTAACACTGCTACATACACACACTGCCTCAGACAGCCAAGTAGAGACAGCTAATGTAAACTCACCCTATTCCGTACAAATGTGCGCAACCGCGACATTCAAACGAGGCTGCAAAGAAAACTAATGGGACTGTAGCGACTGTGTTGACGTCAAAATCTGGGGTGTGAACTAGGTTTCTATTCAAGCGTTGATCGACATGGTAATGGCTCTATAGTATTGGAGAAAAGTTGAAAAAAACCGACCCTCCGTTACATCTTGACATGTCATGCCGAAACGTACAGCGCGCATAAAGCAACTATTTCTGTCTTCACCAGGTAGCACTTCTCTCATCGTTTAAAAACAAGAAATGGACAGTGACGGGGTTAAAGGGGGGATACCTAGTCATTTTTTGCATCATCAAGCGATGGCCACTCTCAAAGCCGCTGTTTACTTCTGAAGATCACTTGAGCACCGCCCTGAAAACCTGATTCAAATTCGACACAAAGCTTCAAATAGGTATGTAATGACACATTATATAAACTCTTTGTAGTGTTTTATATGCATTTTAGAGGCGATAAGGTGATAAGTTGCACAGATCGAGTGAAAAACAGGCGCTTCCCACACATCTCCTCTCCTTCCCACTACCACGCATGAGTTTCTCTTCCCCACCTGCCATTTTTAAAAAGACCCGAAGGAGCTCATTGCCTTTTTCAATCATGCAGAAACGGGCAGCGTGGAGGTCTCGGCATGAATTCTGTTGGAAAGGGGAGAAATTGTGCTTTACACTGGTATTGACACTACAGTTGATCTGGAAGTATTACGTTTTTTGGGCGCTAAAATAAGGGCAATTGTACGGACCAAGGCGATGTATAAAAGTGAGTAAGTTTACGTCAGCTAACACTGCTACAGCTAGCTAACACTGCTACAGCTAGCTAACACTGCTACATACACACTGCCTCAGACAGCTAACTAACACTGCAACATACACACTTCCTCAGACAGCTAACTAACACTGCTACATACACACTGCCTCAGACAGCTAACACTGCTACATACACACTGCCTCAGACAGCTAACTAACACTGCTACATACACACTGCCTCAGACAGCTAACACTGCTACATACACACTGCCTCAGACAGCTAACACTGCTACATACACACTGCCTCAGACAGCTAACTAACACTGCTACATAAACACTGCCTCAGACAGCTAACTAACACTGCTACATACACACTGCCTCAGACAGCTAACACTGCTACACACACACTGCCTCAAACAGCTAACACTGCTACATACACACTGCCTCAGACAGCTAACTAACACTGCTACATACACACTGCCTCAGACAGCTAACTAACACTGCTACATAAACACTGCCTCAGACAGCTAACACTGCTACACACACACTGCCTCAAACAGCTAACACTGCTACATACACACTGCCTCAGACAGCTAACTAACACTGCTACATACACACTGCCTCAGACAGCTAGCTAACACTGCTACATACACACTGCCTCAGACAGCTAACACTGCTACATACACACTGCCTCAGACAGCCAAGTAGAGACAGCTAACTAACACTGCTACACACACGCACACTCAGAGCTCTCACATATGAGCCTCAGACCTCACAGAGCACTGTGAGCATGCCATGCTTCACGTGCACACTTCCTCCTCCCACCCTGTCACTATCCTTCACTTGCACTCCCTCCCTGTCAAGCCCCCCCCCCCCCCCCCCCCCCCGGGTGTCCCGCTATGTAGTGGTCAATTGGAATCAGTAGAGCTAGAAGAGACGATGGACACAGAAACAAAGAGACACACAGACAGGCAGACACAGAGACAGACAGGAAGACACAGAGACAGACAGGAAGACACAGAGACAGACAGGAAGACACTGAGACAGACAGGCAGACACAGAGACAGACAGGCAGACACAGAGACAGACAGGCAGACACAGAGACAGACAGGCACAGAGACAGACAGACACAGAGACAGACAGACACAGAGACAGACAGACACAGAGACAGACAGGAAGACACTGAGACAGACAGGCAGACACAGAGACAGACAGACACAGAGACAGACAGGAAGACACTGAGACAGACAGGAAGACACTGAGACAGACAGGAAGACACAGAGACAGACAGGAAGACACAGAGACAGACTGAGACAGACAGGCAGACACAGAGACAGACAGACACAGAGACAGGAGAATCATGGCTGTGCTGCTGCAGAGGGCTAACTAATAACAAGTCATATTGGGGATGAGCGTGTGAGTCATTGTGTGACAGGAAGACAGACAGACAGACACAGACAGACAGGCACGCAGACAGACAGACAGACACAGACAGACAGACACTCAGACAGACAGACAGACACGCAGACAGACGCGCAGACAGACAGATACTTACCCTGGTCGTATAGGCAGCCTCAGCATCATCCTCCAGGACTCTGGACAGGCCAAAGTCAGACACCTTACACACCAGGTTGCTGTTGACCAGGATGTTACGCGCCGCCAGGTCCCGGTGCACGTATCCAATGTCACACAGGTAGCGCATGCCTGACGCCATACCACGCAGCATCCCAACCAGCTGGATCACTGTGAAGTGGCCATCGTTCTTCTACAGGAAGAAGAGGGAGGAAAAGCTCAGAGTACGTCCCTAATGACACCCCATTCCCATTATAATGCACCAGGGACACCTCATTCCCATTATAACGCACCAGGGACACCCCATTCCCATTATAACGCACCAGGGACACCTCACTCCCATTATAACGCACCAGGGACACCCCATTCCCATTATAACGCACCAGGGAAACCTCATTCCCATTATAACGCACCAGGGACACCCCATTCCCATTATAACGCACCAGGGACACCTCATTCCCATTATAACGCACCAGGGACACCTCATTCCCATTATAACGCACCAGGGACACCCCATTCCCATTATAACGCATCAGGGACACCCCATCCCATTATAACGCACTAGGGACACCTCATTCCCATTATAACACACCAGGGACACCTCATTCCCATTATAACGCACCAGGGACACCTCATTCCCATTATAACGCACCAGGGACACCTTATTCCCATTATAACGCACCAGGGACAACCCATCCCATTATAACGCACCAGGGACACCCCATTCCCATTACAACGCACCAGGGACACCTCATTCCCATTATAACGCACCAGGGACACCCCATCCCATTATAATGCACCAGGGACACCTCATTCCCATTATAACGCACCAGGGACACCCCATTCCCATTATAACGCACCAGGGACACCCCATTCCCATTATAATGCACCAGGGACACCTCATTCCCATTATAACGCACCAGGGACACCCCATCCCATTATAATGCACCAGGGACACCTCATTTCCATTATAACGCACCAGGGACACCCCATTCCCATTATAACGCACCAGGGACACCCCATTCCCATTATAATGCACTACCTTGACAAGGGACACCCCATCCCATTATAATGCACCAGGGACACCCCATTCCCATTATAATGCACTACCTTTGACCAGGGACACCCCATTCCCTTTATAATGTACTATTCTTGATCGAGGGCACACACTCTATTCCCCTATGAGCCCTGGTCTAAAGTAGTGCACTGTGAAGGGATTGGGGTCTCCCTGGTCTAAAGCAGTGCACTGTAAAGGGAATGGGGTGTCCCTGGTCTAAAGTAGTGCACTGTAAAGGGAATGGGGTGTCCCTGGTCTAAAGTAGTGCACTGTAAAGGGAATGGGGTGTCCCTGGTTTAAAGTAGTGCACTGTAAAGTGAATGGGGTGTCCCTGGTTTAAAGTAGTGCACTGTAAAAGGGAATGGGGTGGCATTTGGGACCTATTCTTAGACAGTGTGGTCATGACATTCAGACGTCAACGGGTGACAACAGCACATCTAAATAATCATTGTTTGACTTGAGGAAGGTCTCTAGTGATTCACATGGTTGAGGAAGGTGTCTAGTGATTCACATGGTTTACCTTGAGGAAGGTGTCCAGTGCTCCACATGGTTGAGGAAGGTGTCTAGTGATCCACATGGTTGAGGAAGGTCTCTAGTGATCCACATGGTTGAGGAAGGTCTCTAGTGATCCACATGGTTGAGGAAGGTCTCTAGTGATCCACATGGTTGAGGAAGGTGTCTAGTGATCCACATGGTTGAGGAAGGTCTCTAGTGATCCACATGGTTGAGGAAGGTGTCTAGTGATCCACATGGTTGAGGAAGGTGTCTAGTGATCCACATGGTTGAGGAAGGTCTCTAGTGATCCACATGGTTGAGGAAGGTGTCCAGTGCTCCACATGGTTGAGGAAGGTTGGTTTACCTTGAGGAAGGTGTCCAGTGATCCACAAGGTTTAACTTGAGGAAGGTGTCTAGTGATCCACAGATCCACATGGTTTACCTTGAGGAAGGTGTCTAGTGATCCACATGGTTTTCCTTGAGGAAGGTGTCTAGTGATCCACATGGTTTACCTTGAGGAAGGTCTCCAGTGATCCACATGGTTTACCTTGAGGAAGGTGTCTAGTGAACCACATGGTTTACCTTGAGGAAGGTTCCTAGTGATCCACATGGTTTACCTTGAGGAAGGTGTCTAGTGATCCACATGGTTTACCTTGAGGAAGGTGCCTAGTGATCCACATGGTTTACCTTGAGGAAGGTGTCTAGTGATCCACATGGTTTACCTTGAGGAAGGTGCCTAGTGATCCACATGGTTTACCTTGAGGAAGGTGTCTAGTGAGCCACATGGTTTACCTTGAGGAAGGTGTCTAGTGATCCACATGGTTGAGGAAGGTGTCTAGTGATCCACATGGTTGAGGAAGGTGTCTAGTGATCCACATGGTTTACCTTGAGGAAGGTGTCTAGTGATCCACATGGTTGAGGAAGGTGTCTAGTGATCCACATGGTTTACCTTGAGGAAGGTGTCTAGTGATCCACATGGTTGAGGAAGGTGTCTAGTGATCCACATGGTTGAGGAAGGTGCCTAGTGATCCACATGGTTTACCTTGAGGAAGGTGCCTAGTGATCCACATGGTTTACCTTGAGGAAGGTGTCTAGTGATCCACATGGTTTACCTTGAGGAAGGTGCCTAGTGATCCACATGGTTTACCTTGAGGAAGGTGTCTAGTGATCCACATGGTTTACCTTGAGGAAGGTGCCTAGTGATCCACATGGTTTACCTTGAGGAAGGTGTCTAGTGATCCACATGGTTTACCTTGAGGAAGGTGTCTAGTGATCCACATGGTTGAGGAAGGTGTCTAGTGATCCACATGGTTTACCTTGAGGAAGGTGTCTAGTGAGCCACATGGTTTACCTTGAGGAAGGTGTCTAGTGATCCACATGGTTGAGGAAGGTGTCTAGTGATCCACATGGTTGAGGAAGGTGTCTAGTGATACACATGGTTTACCTTGAGGAAGGTGTCTAGTGATCCACATGGTTGAGGAAGGTGTCTAGTGATCCACATGGTTGAGGAAGGTGTCTAGTGATCCACATGGTTTACCTTGAGGAAGTTGTCTAGTGAGCCACATGGTTTACCTTGAGGAAGGTGTCTAGTGATCCACATGGTTGAGGAAGGTGTCTAGTGATCCACATGGTTGAGGAAGGTGCCTAGTGATCCACATGGTTTACCTTGAGGAAGGTGTCTAGTGATCCACATGGTTGAGGAAGGTGTCTAGTGAGCCACATGGTTTACCTTCAGGAAGGTGTCTAGTGATCCACATGGTTGAGGAAGGTGTCTAGTGATCCACATGGTTTACCTTGAGGAAGGTGCCTAGTGATCCACATGGTTTACCTTGAGGAAGGTGTCTAGTGATCCACATGGTTTACCTTGAGGAAGGTGTCTAGTGATCCACATGGTTGAGGAAGGTGTCTAGTGATCCACATGGTTTACCTTGAGGAAGGTGTCTAGTGAGCCACATGGTTTACCTTGAGGAATGTGTCTAGTGATCCACATTGTTTACCTTGAGGAAGGTGCCTAGTGATCACATGGTTTACCTTGAGGAAGGTGCCTAGTGATCCACATGGTTTACCTTGAGGAAGGTGTCTAGTGATCCACATGGTTTACCTTGAGGAAGGTGTCTAGTGATCCACATGGTTGAGGAAGGTGTAGTGATCCACATGGTTTACCTTGAGGAAGGTGTCTAGTGAGCCACATGGTTGAGGAAGGTGTCTAGTGATCTACATGGTTGAGGAAGGTGTCTAGTGATCCACATGGTAGAGGAAGGTGCCTAGTGATCCACATGGTTGAGGAAGGTGTCTAGTGATCCACATGGTTGAGAAAGGTGCCTAGTGATCCACATGGTATTAGGAAGGTGTCTAGTGATCCACATGGTTGAGGAAGGTGTCTAGTGAGCCACATGGTTTACCTTGAGGAAGGTGTCTAGTGATCCACATGGTTGAGGAAGGTGCCTAGTGATCCACATGGTTTACCTTGAGGAAGGTGTCTAGTGATCCACATGGTTTACCTTGAGGAAGGTTTCTAGCGATCCACATGGTTTACCTTGAGGAAGGTGTCTAGTGATCCACATGGTTGAGGAAGGTGTCTAGTGATCCACATGGTTTACCTTGAGGAAGGTGTCTAGTGAGCCACATGGTTTACCTTGAGGAAGGTGCCTAGTGATCCACATGGTTGAGGAAGGTGTCTAGTGATCCACATTGTTGAGGAAGGTGTCTAGTGAGCCACATGGTTTACCTTGAGGAAGGTGTCTAGTGATCCACATGGTTGAGGAAGGTGCCTAGTGATCCACATGGTTTACCTTGAGGAAGGTGTCTAGTGAGCCACATGGTTTACCTTGAGAAAGGTGTCTAGTGATCCACATGGTTTACCTTGAGGAAGGTGTCTAGTGATCCACATGGTTTACCTTGAGGAAGGTGTCTAGTGATCCACATGGTTGAGGAAGGTGTCTAGTGATCCACATGGTTTACCTTGAGGAAGGTGTCCAGTGATCCACAGATCCACATGGTTTACCTTGAGGAAGGTGTCTAGTGATCCACATGGTTTTCCTTGAGGAAGGTGTCTAGTGATCCACATGGTATACCTTGAGGAAGGTGTCTAGTGGTGTCTAGTGAGCCACATGGTTTACCTTGAGGAAGGTGTCTAGTGATCCACATGGTTGAGGAAGGTGTCTAGTGATCCACATGGTTGAGGAAGGTGTCTAGTGATCCACATGGTTTACCTTGAGGAAGGTGTCTAGTGAGCCACATGGTTTACCTTGAGGAAGGTGTCTAGTGATCCACATGGTTGAGGAAGGTGTCTAGTGATCCACATGGTTGAGGAAGGTGTCTAGTGAGCCACATGGTTTACCTTGAGGAAGGTGTCTAGTGATCCACATGGTTGAGGAAGGTGCCTAGTGATCCACATGGTTTACCTTGAGGAAGGTGCCTAGTGATCCACATGGTTTACCTTGAGGAAGGTGTCTAGTGATCCACATGGTTTACCTTGAGGAAGGTGCCTAGTGATCCACATGGTTTACCTTGAGGAAGGTGCCTAGTGATCCACATGGTTTACCTTGAGGAAGGTGTCTAGTGATCCACATGGTTTACCTTGAGGAAGGTGCCTAGTGATCCACATGGTTTACCTTGAGGAAGGTGCCTAGTGATCCACATGGTTTACCTTGAGGAAGGTGCCTAGTGATCCACATGGTTGAGGAAGGTGTCTAGTGATCCACATGGTTTACCTTGAGGAAGGTGTCTAGTGAGCCACATGGTTTACCTTGAGGAAGGTGCCTAGTGATCCACATGGTTGAGGAAGGTGTCTAGTGATCCACATGGTTGAGGAAGGTGTCTAGTGAGCCACATGGTTTACCTTGAGGAAGGTGTCTAGTGAGCCACATGGTTTACCTTGAGGAAGGTATCTAGTGAGCCACATGGTTTACCTTGAGGAAGGTGTCTAGTGATCCACATGGTTGAGAAAGGTGTCTAGTGATCCACATGGTTGAGAAAGGTGTCTAGTGATCCACATGGTTTACCTTGAGGAAGGTGTCTAGTGATCCACATGGTTTACCTTGAGGAAGGTGTCTAGTGATCCACATGGTTTACCTTGAGGAAGGTGTCTAGTGATCCACATGGTTGAGGAAGGTGTCTAGTGATCCACATGGTTTACCTTGAGGAAGGTGTCCAGTGATCCATTCTCCATGTACTCCGTGATGATCATCACAGGTTTTGCTGACAAAAGAATAGAGAGAATAATATCATATCAAACAGATGAGCGATACATCACCGCTACAATGGAACCACATAGACAATATACACAGCATGTATTAATACAGACAATATACACATGTATTAATACAGACAATATACACAGCATGTATTAATACAGACAATACACACACCCTGTATTAATGCAGACAATATACACAGCATGTATTAATACAGACCATATACACAGCATGTATTAATACAGACAATATACACAGCATGTATTAATACAGACAATATACACAGCATGTATTAATACAGACAATACACACACCATGTATTAATACAGACAATACACACAGCATGTATTAATACAGGCAATACACACATCACGTATTAATACAGACAATATACACAGCATGTATTAATACAGACAATATACATATTATGTATTAATACAGACAATACACATACCATGTATTAATACAGACAATACACATACCATGTATTAATACAGACAATACACATATTATGTATTAATACAGACAATATACACAGCATGTATTAATACAGACAATATACACAACATGTACAGTTGAAGTCGGAAGTTTACATACACTTTACAGACAGATCATTTCACTTATAATTCACTTCATCACAACTCCAGTAGGTCAGAATTTTACATACACTAAGTTGACTGTGCCTTTAAACAGCTTGGAAAATTCCAGAAAATTATGTCATGGCTTTAGAAGCTTCTGATAGGCTAATTGACATCATTTGAGTCAATTGGAGGTGTACCTGTGGATGTATTTCAAGGCTACCTTCAAACTCCGTGCCTCTTTGCTTGACATCATCGGAAAATCAAGCCAAGACCTCCACAAAATGTAGACCTCCACAAGTCTTGTTCATCCTTGGGAGCAATTTCCAAAAGCCTGAATGTGCCACGTTAATCTGTACAAACAATAGTACGCAAGTATAAACACCATGGGACTACGCAGCCATCATACCACTCAGGAAGGAGACGTGTTCTGTCTCCTAGAGATGAACGTACTTTGGTGCGAAAAGTGCAAATCATTCCCAGAATAACTGCAAAGGACCTTGTGAAGATGCTGGAGGAAACAGGTACACAAGTATCTATATCCACAGTAAAACAAGTGCTATATCGACATAACCTGAAAGACCGCTCAGCAAGGAAGAAGCCACTGCTCCAAAACCGCCATAAAAAAGCCAGACTACTGTTTGCAACTGCACATGGGGACAAAGATCATACTTTATGGAGAAATGTCTTCTGGTCTGAGGAAACAAAAATATATTTAGGCCATAATGACCATCTTTATGTTTGGAGGAAAAATGGGTAGGCTTGCAAGCCGAAGAACACCATCCCAACCGTGAAGCACGGAGGTGGCAGCATCATGTTGTGGGGGTGCTTTGCTGCAGGAGGGACTGGTGCACTTCACAAAATAGATAGCATCATGAGAAAGGAAAGTGATGTGGATATATTGAAGCAACATCTCAAGACAGTCAGGAAGTTAAAGCTTGGTCGCAAATGGGTCTTGCAAATGGACAATGACCCCAAGCATATTTCCAAAGTTGTGGCAAAATGTCTTAAGGAAAACAAAGTCAAGGTATTGGAGTGGCCATCACTAAGCCCTGACCTCAATCCTATAGAACATTTGTGGGCAGAACTGAAAAAGTGTGTGCGAGAAAGGAGGCCTACAAAGCTGACTCCATTACACCAGCTCTGTCAGAAGGAATGGGCCATAATTCACCCAACTTATTGTGGGAATCTTGTGGAAGGCTACCCAAAACGTTTGACCCATGTTAAAAAATGTAAAGGCAATGCTACCAAATACTAATTGGGTGTATGTAAACTTCTAACCCACTGGGAATGAGATGAAAGAAATAAAAGCTGAAATAAATCTCTTTACTACTATTCTGGCATTTCACAATCTTAAAATAAAGTGGTGATCCTAACTTACCTAAGACAGCAAACTTGTACTAGGATTAAATGTCAGGAATTGTGAAAAACTGAGTTTAAATGTATTTGGCTAAGGTGTATGTAAACTTCCGACTTCAACTGTATTTTTACAGACAGAATGATATGAAATAAGACGTACTCTTGGTGACCACGCCTTCCAGGTGGATGATGTTTGGATGATCAAACTGTCCCATGATGGACGCCTCCCCTAGGAAGTCCCGCCTTTGTCGTTCTGTGTAACCTGCCTTCAGGGTCTTAATGGCTACTGGGAACTCCTTCTTACCAGGCAGACGGAGGGGTCCGCTGCACACCTCCCCGAACTCACCTGGAAAAGAAACACAGTCAACCAAAACACATCCTGGAAGACACATAAACATTTAACCACAGTGTGTACGCATGCACACACACACACACTCCACTCACCAGCTCCAATGACTCTCTCAATGGTGATGCAGGAAACATCGATCTCCTTGGCGAACTCATGGACGGCCTGGTTGGGGTCCTCGTAGGTGTGGGGGTCTATATACGTACGCACCCCCGGGTACATAACTAGAGAGAGAGAAGACATACTCATAAGTGTGGGGGTCGATATATGTACACACCCGTCGGGGTGCTACATTGGTACAGTGCATTCAGAAAGTATTCAAACCCAATGACTTTTTCCACATTTTGTTACGTTACAGCCTTATTTTAAAATTGATTCAATAATTGTCTTCCTCATCCATCTACAATAACCCATCATGAAAAAGCGAAAACAGGTTTAAAAACAGAAATACTGTGTTTTTTGTGTATTTTTTAGTTTCAATCTTTTTTTAGTTGCGACTTCCCAACGAGCTCAGGAGGCAAAGGTCGAGTCAAGCATCCTCCGAAACATGCTTCTTAACACACGCCCGCTTAACCCGAAAGCCAGATTGGACATGATTTGGAAAGGCACACCTGTCTATTTAAGGTCCCACAGTTGACAGTGCATGTCAGATCAAAAACCAAGCCATGAGTTCGAGGGAATTGTCCATAGAGCTCCGAGACAGGATTGTGTCGAGGTACAGATCTGGGGAAGGGTACCAAAATATTTCTGCAGCATTGAAGATCCCCCAAGAACACAGTGGCCTCTGTCATTCATTAATGGAAAAAGTTTGGAACCACTAAGACTCTTCCTAAAGCTGACCGCCCTGCCAAACTGAGCAATCTGGGGACAAGGTCCTTGGTCAGTAGGAGGTGACAAAGAACCTGATGGTCACTCTGACAGAGCTGTAGCATTCCTCTGTGGAGATGAGAGAACCTTCCAGAAGGACAACCATCTCTGGAGCACTCCACCAAACAGGCCTTTATTGTAGAGTGGACAGACGGAAGCCAATCCTCAGTAAAAGGCACATGACAGCCCACTTGGAGTTTACCAAAAGGCACCTAAAGACTCTCAGACCATGAGAAACCAGATTCTCTGGTCTGATGAAACCAAGATTGAACTCTTTGGCCTGAATGTAAATTGTTACGTCTGGAGGAAACATGGCACCATTCCTACAGTGAAGCATGGTGGTGGCAGAATCATGCTGTGTGAATGTACTTCAGCTGCAGGAATTGGGAGACTAGTTAGGATTTAGGCAAAGATGAACGGAGCAATGTACAGAGCGATCCTTGATGAAAACGTTCAGGACCTCAGACTCGGGCGAAGATTTACCTTCCAACAGGACAACGACCCTTAGCAAACAGCCAAGACAACGCAGGAGTGGCTTCGGGACAATTCTTTGAATGTCCTTGAGTGGCCCACCCAGAGCTCAGACACGAACTCGATCGAACATCTCTGGAGAGACCTGAAAAAAGCTGTGCAGCAATACTTCCCATCCAACATGACAGAGCTTGAGAGGATCTGCAGAGAAGAATGGGAGAAACCCCCCAAATACAGATGAGCCAAGCTTGCTTCAACAAAGTACTGAGTAAAGCATCTGAATACTTATGTAAATATGATATTTCAGTTTTTATTTTAAAATAAAACAAATTTGTAAACATTTCTACAAACCAGTTTTTCCTTTGTCATTATGGGGTATTGTGATGTCATTATGGGGTATTGTGATGTCATTATGGAGTGTTGTGCATAGATTGATAAGGGGGGTAAAACAATTTAATCAATTTTAGAATAAAGCTGTAAAGTAACAAAATGTGGAAAAAGTTAATGGGTCTGAATGCTTTTCGAATGCACTGTAAGTATGGATCCCTGGGAACATACTGTAACTAGAGAGAGAAATGAGATACTTGTGGGGGTCAATATACAGTACCTTTCAAAGGTTTGGGATCACTTAGAAATGTCATTGTTTTCCATGAAAACATACACAAAATTAGTTGCAAAATGAATAGGAAATATAGTCAAGACGTTATAAATAATGATTTTTAATTGAAATTATAATTGCGTCCTTCAAACTTTGCTTTTGTCAAAGAATCGTCCATTTGCAGCAATTACAGCCTTTCAGACCTTTGACATTCTAGTTGTTAATTTGTTGAGGTCATCTGAAGAGATTTCACCCCATGCTTCCTGAAGCACCTCCCACAAGTTGGATTGGCTTGATGGGCACTTCTTACTTACCATACTGTCAAGCTGCTCCCACAACAGCTCAATAGGGTTGAGATCCGGTGACTGTGCTGGCCACTCCATTATAAACAGAATACCAGCTGACTGCTTCTTCCCTAAATAGTTATTGCATAGTTTGGAGCTGTGCTTTGGGTCATTGTCCTGTTGTAGGAGGAAATTGGCTCCAATTAAGTGCCGTCCACAGGGTATGACATGGCGTTGCAAAGTGGGGTGATAGCCTTCCTTCTTCAAGATCCCTTTGACCCTGAACAAATCTCCCACTTTACCACCACCAAAGCACCCCCAGACCGTCACATTGCCTCCACCATGCTTGACAGATGGTTCACTCCTCCAGCATCTTTACATTGTTTCTGCATCTCACGAATGTTCTTCTTTGTGATCCAAACACTTCTAACTTAGATTCGTCTGTCCATAACACTTTATTCAATCTTCCTCTGTCCAGTGTCTATGTTCTATTGCCCATCTTAATCTTTTAATTTTATTGGCCAGTCTGAGATACGGATTTTTCTTTGCAACTCTGCCTAGAAGGCCATCATCTCAGGGTCGCCTCTTCACTGTTGACGTTGACACTGGTGTTTTGCGGGTACTATTTAATGAAGCTGCCAGTTGAGGACTTGTGAGGAGTCTGTTTCTCAAACTAGACACTCTAATGTACTTGTCCTCTTGCTCATTTGTGCACCGGGGCCTCCCACTCCTCTTTCTATTCTGGTTAGGGCCAGTTTGCACTATTCTGTAAAGGGAGTAGTACACTGCGTTGTACGAGATCTTCAGTTTCTTGGACATTTCTAACATGGAATAGCCTTCATTTCCCAGAACAAGAATAGACTGACGAGTTTCAGAAGAAAGTTATTTGTTTCTGGCCATTTTGAGCCTGTAATCAAAACCACAAATGCTGATGCACCAGATACTCTAAACAAGGCCAGTTTTATTGCTTCTTTAATCAGAACAAAAGTTTTCAGCTGTGCTAACATAATTGCAAAAGGGTTTTCTAATGTTCAATTAGCCTTTTAAAATGATAAACTTGGCTAACACAACGTGACATTGGAACACAGGAGTGATGGTTGCTGATAATGGGCCTCTGTACTCCTATGTAGATATTCCATTAAAAACCTGCCGTTTCCAGCTTCAATAGTCATTTACAACATTAACAATGTCTACAATGTATTTCTGATCAATGTTATTTTAATGGAAAACAATGAGCTTTTCTTTCAAAAACAAGGACATTTCTAAGTGACCCCAAACTTGTGAAAGGTAATGTGTATACAGTGCCTTGCGAAAGTATTTGGCCCCCTTGAACTTTGCGAACTTTTGCCACATTTCAGGCTTCAAACATAAAGATATAAAACTGTATTTTTTATGAAGAATCAACAACAAGTGGGACACAATCATGAAGTGGAACGACATTTATTGGATATTTCTAACTTTTTTAACAAATCAAAAACTGAAAAATTGGGCGTGCAAAATTATTCAGCCCCCTTAAGTTAATACTTTGTAGCGCCACCTTTTGCTGCGATTACAGCTGTAAGTCGCTTGGGGTATGTCTCTATCAGTTTTGCACATCGAGAGACTGACATTTTTTCCCATTCCTCCTTGCAAAACAGCTCAAGCTCAGTGAGGTTGGATGGAGAGCATTTGTGAACAGCAGTTTTCAGTTCTTTCCACAGATTCTCGACTGGATTCAGGTCTGGAATTTGACTTGGCCATTCTAACACCTGGATATGTTTATTGTTGAACCATTCCATTGTAGATTTTGCTTTATGTTTTGGATCATTGTCTTGTTGGAAGACAAATCTCCGTCCCAGTCTCAGGTCTTTTGCAGACTCCATCAGGTTTTCTTCCAGAATGGTCCTGTATTTGGCTCCATCCATCATCCCATCAATTTTAACCATCTTCCCTGTCCCTGCTGAAGAAAAGCAGGCCCAAACCATGATACTGCCACCACCATGTTTGACAGTGGGGATAGGGTGTTCAGGGTGATGTGCTGTGTTGCTTTTACGCCAAACATAACGTTTTGCATTGTTGCCAAAAAGTTCAATTTTGGTTTCATCTGACCAGAGCACCTTCTTCCACATGTTTGGTGTGTCTCCCAGGTGGCTTGTGGCAAACTTTAAACGACACTTTTTATGGATATCTTTAAGAAATGGCTTTCTTCTTGCCACTCTTCCATAAAGGCCAGATTTGTGCAATATACGACTGATTGTTGTCCTATGGACAGAGTCTCCCACCTCAGCTGTAGATCTCTGCAGTTCATCCAGAGTGATCATGGGCCTCTTGGCTGCATCTCTGATCAGTCTTCTCCTTGTATGAGCTGAAAGTTTAGAGGGACGGCCAGGTCTTGGTAGATTTGCAGTGGTCTGATACTCCTTCCATTTCAATATTATCGCTTGCACAGTGCTCCTTGGGATGTTTAAAGCTTGGGAAATCTTTTTGTATCCAAATCCGGCTTTAAACTTCTTCACAACAGTGTCTCGGACCTGCCTGGTGTGTTCCTTGTTCTTCATGATGCTCTCTGCGCTTTTAACGGACCTCTGAGACTATCACAGTGCAGGTGAATTTATATGGAGACTTGATTACACACAGGTGGATTGTATGTATCATCATTAGTCATTTAGGTCAACATTGGATCATTGGATCACTTCTGGAGAGAGTTTGCTGCACTGAAAGTAAAGGGGCTGAATAATTTTGCACGCCCAATTTTTCAGTTTTGATTTGTTAAAAAAGTTTGAAATATCCAATAAATGTCGTTCCACTTCATGATTGTGTCCCACTTCATGATTGTGTCCCACTTCATGATTGTGTCCCACTTGTTGTTGATTCTTCACAAAAAAATACAGTTTTATATCTTTATGTTTGAAGCCTGAAATGTGGCAAAAGGTCGCAAAGTTCAAGGGGGCCGAATACTTTCGCAAGGCACTGTATATGTCAGAACGGCATTGGACTAAGATACAGTGGCATAGTATATACAGGATATACATATGAGATGGGTGACACAGTATAGAATACAGGATATAGATATGAGATGGGTGACACAGTATAGAATACAGGATATAGATATGAGATGGGTGACACAGTATAGAATACAGGATATAGATATGAGATGGGTGACACAGTATAGAATACAGGATATACATATGAGACGGGTGATGCAGTATTTACACACAATTAAAGTGACTAAGATACCGAAGAACAGTATAGAGTACAGTTTACACATATGAGATGAGTAATGCAAGACACGGAGATATGATTAAAGTTGCTAGTGTTTCATTTCCTTAAAGTGGCCAGTGATTCCTAATCTATGTCTATAGTTAGCAGCCTCTGATGAGCTGGAGATGGCTGTTTAACAGTCAGTGGTGTAGGATACAATACAATACTGTGTGCGTGCAACTTACTGTGGCCGTTGTGGAAGTGTATCTTCTCTTCATCAGGTTCCTGCTTGGCCTTGCTGTAGCCACACCGCCTGAGAGATTTACCACATACATGATGCTGTATTACTGTCATGTTACAACACACACATTGCGCACAAACTAAACCACAAATACACACAGGAGAGCAGAGATCCTATATGAGCTAAACCACACGCAGGAGAGCAGAGATCCTATATGAGCTAAACCACACGCAGGAGAGCAGAGATCCTATATGAGCTAAACCACACGCAGGAGAGCAGAGATCCTATATGAGCTAAACCACACACAGGAGAGCAGAGATCCTATATGAGCTAAACCACATACAGGAGAGCAGAGATCTTATATGAGCACACACCTGCATTGCTTGCTGTTTGGGGTTGTAGGCTGGGTTTCTGTACAGCACCTTGTAACATCAGCTGATGTAAGAAGGGCTTCATAAATACATTTGATTTGAAGAGCACAGAGGTCCGAAATGAGCTAAACAACATACAGGAGAGCAGTGATTCTCTCTCTCTCTCTCTCTCTCTCTCTCTCTCTCTCTCTCTCTCTCTCTCTCTCTCTCTCTCTCTCTCTCTCTCTCTCTCTCTCTCTCTCTCTCTCTCTCTCTCTCTCTCTCTCTCTCTCTCTCTCTCTCTCTCTCTCTCTCTCTCTCTCTGCCTCTGCCTCTGCCTCTGCCTCTGCCTCTGCCTCTGCCTCTGCCTCTGCCTCTGCCTCTGCCTCTGCCTCTGCTCTCTCTCTCTCTGCTCTCTCGGTCTCCGTTCTCTGCATAGGGAGCAAACATCCCTCTACAGTGGTGCTCCAAACAAACATCTGAAGTCAATATTATGACAAGATGGACCCGAGATAAAGCAGATGAAAAGTGAGGACATTGATTTAAAATCTGATCCTGTTCACACACAGTGCAGAGCTGCTCCAAATGCCATGACACCATCCACCATCCAGGACACAGAGCCTGGAGCTGGGGACTGCGCTGGCTCGGTGTTGCTGAGAATATTGGGTTGGCATTTTGAAGGGCAGTCTGGTGATGGGGACTAGGCTTGCCTCCGTGGATGAGGGGAGTTAGGACAGACACTTTGGAGGGCATCAACAGCAGTAGTATCCCAGTAAGACAGGACAGGGCTGTGGTTGCCTGGGGATGAGTCAGACACAGTCAGAGGGAGGGGGGGGGATATAGCCTACTTCCCCTTCTATCACCGTTTAATTTCCCCCCGTAGTGACACTATTACATCAGTTTATTAATTAGCATTCTTATCACTCCATCTATTCCCTCATACATCTATCCCCAACCCCCTGATTCACAAGCATATAACCACTAGAATACTATATCACCACTATAATATAGAATATAGATACACTATATAACCACTATTATACTATATAACCACTAGAATACTATATAACCACTATTATACTATATAACCACTAGAATACTATATAACCACTATTATACTATATAACCACTAGAATACTATATAACCACTATTATACTATATAACCACTAGAATACTATATAACCACTATTATACTATATAACCACTAGAATACTATATAACCACTAGAATACTATATAACCACTAGAATACTATATAACCACTAGAATACTATATAACCACTATTATACTATATAACCACTAGAATACCATATAACCACATTACACTATATAACCACTAGAATACTATATAACCACTATTATACTATATAACCACTAGAATACTATATAACCACATTACACTATATAACCACTAGAATACTATATAACCACTATTATACTATATAACCACTAGAATACTATATAACCACTATTATACTATATAACCACTAGAATACTATATAACCACTATTATACTATATAACCACTAGAATACTATATAACCACTAGAATACTATATAACCAATAGAATATAGACCCACATTACACTATATAACCACTATTATTCTATATAACCACTAGAATACTATATAACCGCCATTAAACTATAGAACCACGTTACAATATAGAACCACTATTATACTATATAACCACTATTATATTATATAACCACTATTATACTATATAACCACTAGAATACTATATAACCACCTTTAAACTATAGCACCACACTACACTATATAACCACTAGAATACTATATAACCACTAGAATACTATATAACCACTATTATACAATAAAACCACTATTATACTATCAAACCACTATTATACTATATAACCACTATTATACAATAAAACCACTAACAATACTATATAACCACTTATATACTATATCACCACTATAATATAGAATATAGATACACTATATAACCACTATTATACTATATAACCACTAGAATACTATATAACCACTATTATACTATATAACCACTAGAATACTATATAACCACTATTATACTATATAACCACTAGAATACTATATAACCACTATTATACTATATAACCACTAGAATACTATATAACCACTAGAATACTATATAACCACTAGAATACTATATAACCACTATTATACTATATAACCACTAGAATACTATATAACCACATTACACTATATAACCACTAGAATACTATATAACCACTATTATACAATATAACCACTAGAATACTATATAACCACATTACACTATATAACCACTAGAATACTATATAACCACTATTATACTATATAACCACTAGAATACTATATAACCACTATTATACTATATAACCACTAGAATACTATATAACCACTATTATACTATATAACCACTAGAATACTATATAACCACTAGAATACTATATAACCACTAGAATATAGACCCACATTACACTATATAACCACTATTATTCTATATAACCACTAGAATACTATATAACCGCCATTAAACTATAGAACCACGTTACAATATAGAACCACTATTATACTATATAACCACTATTATATTATATAACCACTATTATACTATATAACCACTAGAATACTATATAACCACCTTTAAACTATAGCACCACATTACACTATATAACCACTAGAATACTATATAACCACTAGAATACTATATAACCACTATTATACAATAAAACCACTATTATACTATCAAACCACTATTATACTATATAACCACTATTATACAATAAAACCACTAACAATACTATATAACCACTTATATACTATATAACCACTATTATACTATATAACCACTAACAATACTATATAACCACTATTATACAATAAAACCACTAACAATACTATATAACCACTTTTTTTTTTCTAAATCAAATCAAATATATATTTTTTTACCCATTTTTCGCCCCAATTTCGTGGTATCCAATTGTTTAGTAGCTACTATCTTGTCTCATCGCTACAACTCCCGTACGGGCTCGGGAGAGACGGAGGTTGAAAGTCATGCGTCCTCCGATACACAACCCAACCAAGCCGCATTGCTTCTTAACACAGCGTGCATCCAACCCGGAAGCCAGCCGCAGCAATGTGTCGGAGGACACACCGTGCACCTGGCAGCCTTGGTTAGCGCGCACTGCGCCCGGCCCGCCATAGGAGTCGCTTGTGCGCGATGACCCAGACAACGCTAGGCCAATTGTGCGTTGCCCCACGGACCTCCCGGTCACGGCCGGTTACGACAGAGCCTGGGCGCGAACCCAGAGTCTCTGAGCTGCGCTTCGGTAGGTTGGTGGTAGACGGAAGGCCGTGTTGCCAAACCGAGTCCTTTGAAGAATGTCTTTGGTGGTCAATTGGATACGTTGTATTAATGTCATTGTGTAATAGATGGGATACTCCGTCTGTTCCTTCCTAACCCTCGTTTACAGCGGCTGTTGCTAACTCAACGGCTAGGAGGTATCACTTCCATGGTGAATAAGATTTCAAAGTTCATACCATTCGCAACCAAAGCTCATGCTGAGGTTGGCTTAGTTCTGTAGTTGACATGTTAGTCCTTTTAACCTCTAGTGACTCCCCATCCCGCATGAGGGAGCGTAATCATCGACTGACACTAATTAGCATAACGCGACGGACATAAATCTTCCTAGAAAATATTCCTATTCATGAAAATCACAAGTGAAATATATTGAGACACAGCTTAGCCTTTTGTTAATCACCCTGTCATCTCAGATTTTCTAAATATGCTTTACAGTCAAAGCTAGACAAGCATTTGTGTAAGTTTATCGATAGCCTAGCATAGCATTTTGTCCAGCTAGCAACAGGTAACTTGGTCACGGAAATCAGGAAAGCAATCAAATTAAATTGTTTACCTTTGATGAGCTCCGTTTGTTCTTCACGTTTGGCTGAGAAATTGCCCGGAAATTGCAGTCACGAAAACACCGAAAAATATTCCAAATTAGCTCCATAATATCGACAGAAACATGGCAAACGTTGTTTATAATCAATCCTCAAGGTGTTTTTCAAATATCTATTCGATAATATATCCACCGGGACAATTGGTTTTTCAGTAGGACCGATTGGAATAATGGCTACCTCTGTATTTTACGCGAGAATCACTCTGAGAGCATCAGGTGAATATTGAACCCTGTGAATATTGAACCCGGTGAATATTGAACCCTGTGAATATTGAACCCTGTGAATATTGACCCCAGTGAATATTGAACCCGGTGAATATTGAACCCTGTGAATATTGAACCCTGTGAATATTGAACCCTGTGAATATTGAACCCGGTGAATATTGAACCCGGTGAATATTGAACCCGGTGAATATTGAACCCTGTGAATATTGAACCCGGTGAATATTGAACCCGGTGAATATTGAACCCAGTGAATATTGAACACTGTCTGTGTTATTATTTTCCTTCTGTGGCAGAAATGATCCAAATGGTACCTTGTTGCTCTATGGTGTTGGTATTGTTGTTGCCCTACTGTTGGTATTGTTGTTGTCTGCAGCAGGCCAGTCATAGTGACTGTTGGTATTGTTGTTGTCTGCAGCAGGCCAGTCATAGTGACTGTTGGTATTGTTGTTGTCAGCAGCAGGCCAGTCATAGTGACTGTTGGTATTGTTGTTGTCAGCAGCAGGCCAGTCATAGTGACTGTTGGTATTGTTGTTGTCAGCAGCAGGCCAGTCATAGTGCCTGTTGGTATTGTTGTTGTCTGCAGCAGGCCAGTCATAGTGACTGTTGGTATTGTTGTTGTCAGCAGCAGGCCAGTAATAGTGACTGTTGGCATTGTTGTTGTCTGCAGCAGGCCAGTCATAGTGACTGTTGGTATTGTTGTTGTCTGCAGCAGGCCAGTCATAGTGACTGTTGGTATTGATGTTGTCAGCAGCAGGCCAGTCATAGTGACTGTTGGTATTGTTGTTGTCAACAGCAGGCCAGTCATAGTGACTGTTAGTATTGTTGTTGCCTGCAGCAGGCCGGTCATAATGACTGTTGGTATTGTTGTTGTCAGCAGCAGGCCAGTAATAGTGACTGTTGGCATTGTTGTTGTCTGCAGCAGGCCAGTCATAGTGACTGTTGGTATTGTTGTTGTCTGCAGCAGGCCAGTCATAGTGACTGTTGGTATTGATGTTGTCAGCAGCAGGCCAGTCATAGTGACTGTTGGTATTGTTGTTGTCTGCAGCAGGCCAGTCATAGTGACTGTTGGTATTGTTGTTGTCTGCAGCAGGCCAGTCATAGTGACTGTTAGTATTGTTGTTGCCAGCAGCAGGCCGGTCATAATGACTGTTGGTATTGTTGTTGTCAGCAGCAGGCCAGTAATAGTGACTGTTGATATTGTTGTTGTCAGCAGCAGGCCAGTCATAGTGACTGTTGGTATTGTTGTTGTCAGCAGCAGGACAGTCATAGTGACTGTTGGTATTGTTGTTGTCTGCAGCAGGCCAGTCATAGTGACTGTTGGTATTGTTGTTGTCAGCAGCAGGCCAGTCATAGTGACTGTTGGTATTGTTGTTGTCAGCAGCAGGCCAGTCATAGTGACTGTTGGTATTGTTGTTGTCAGCAGCAGGACAGTCATAGTGACTGTTGGTATTGTTGTTGTCTGCAGCAGGCCAGTCATAGTGACTGTTGGTATTGTTGTTGTCAGCAGCAGGCCAGTCATAGTGACTGTTGGTGTTGTTGTTGTCAGCAGCAGGCCAGTCATAGTGACTGTTGGTATTGTTGTTGTCTGCAGCAGGCCAGTCATAGTGACTGTTGGTGTTGTTGTTGTCAGCAGCAGGACATTCATAGTGACTGTTGGTATTGTTGTTGTCAGCAGCAGGACATTCATAGTGACTGTTGGCATTGTTGTTGTCTGCAGCAGGCCAGTCATAGTGACTGTTGGTATTGTTGTTGTCTGCAGCAGGCCAGTCATAGTGACTGTTGGTATTGTTGTTGTCAGCAGCAGGCCAGTCATAGTGACTGTTGGTGTTGTTGTTGTCAGCAGCAGGCCAGTCATAGTGACTGTTGGTATTGTTGTTGTCTGCAGCAGGCCAGTCATAGTGACTGTTGGTGTTGTTGTTGTCAGCAGCAGGACATTCATAGTGACTGTTGGTATTGTTGTTGTCAGCAGCAGGACATTCATAGTGACTGTTGGCATTGTTGTTGTCTGCAGCAGGCCAGTCATAGTGACTGTTGGTATTGTTGTTGTCAGCAGCAGGCCAGTAATAGTGACTGTTGATATTGTTGTTGTCAGCAGCAGGCCAGTCATAGTGACTGTTGGTATTGTTGTTGTCAGCAGCAGGACAGTCATAGTGACTGTTGGTATTGTTGTTGTCTGCAGCAGGCCAGTCATAGTGACTGTTTGTATTGTTGTTGTCAGCAGCAGGCCAGTCATAGTGACTGTTGGTGTTGTTGTTGTCAGCAGCAGGCCAGTCATAGTGACTGTTGGTATTGTTGTTCTCAGCAGCAGGCCAGTCAAAGTGACTGTTGGTATTGTTGTTGCTCTATGGTGTTGATATTGTCATGCAAAGTAACCTGTGCAGCGTGCGAGAAACAGGATATTGTCTCTGCCTCAGCTTCCTGTGAGGGTATTGTGGAACATCCATAGAATTGAATGACAGAAATCATCACTGTATTTGTATGAGAACAGCCCCATCCTCCCCATGCCGTAGCCTTCACACACCAGACACATGGTAAAGCCTGTTAGTTCATCAGCTAACATAACACAACATGACCAGAGTTACCTAAAACACTTAGAGACAGAGACACAGACAGGGACAGGGCAGGGGACACAGACAAGGACAAGGCAGGGGACACAGACAGGGACAAGGCAGGGGACACAGACAGGGACAAGGTAGGGGACACAGACAGGGACAAGGCAGGGGACACAGACAGGGACAAGGCAGGGGACAGAGACAGGGATACAGACAGGGACACAGACAGGGACAGGCAGGAGACAGAGACAGGGACAAGGCAGGGACAGAGACAGGGACAAGGCAGGGGACAGAGACAGGGATACAGACAGGGACAGGCAGGAGACAGGGACAAGGCAGGGGACAGAGACAGCGATACAGACAGGGACATAGATAGGGACAGGCAGTAGACAGAGACAGGGACAAGGCAGGAGACAGAGACAGGGATAAGGCAGGGGACAGAGATGGGGACACAGACAGGAACAAGTCAGGGACAAGGCAGGGGACAGAGATGGGGACACAGACAGGGACAAGTCAGGGGACAGAGACAGGGACACAGACAGGGACAAGGCAGTGGACAGAGACAGGGACAAGGCAGGGGACAGAGACAGGGACAAGGCAGGGGACAGAGACAGGGACAAGGCAGGGGACAGAGACAAGGATACAGACAGGGACAAGGCAGGGGACACAGACAGGGACAAGGCAGGGGACAGAGACAGGGACAGAGACAGGGACAAGGCAGGGGACAGAGACAGGGACACAGACAGGGACAAGGCAGGGGACACAGACAGGGACAAGGCAGGGGACAGAGACAGGGACAAGGCAGGGGACAGAGACAGGGACACAGCCAGGGTGAAAGGGGGAAAGACAGAGACAGGGACAAGGCAGGGGACAGAGACAGGGACAAGGCAGGGGACAGAGACAGGGATAAGGCAGGGGACAGAGATGGGGACACAGACAGGGACAAGTCAGGGACAAGGCAGAGGACAGAGACAAGGATACAGACAGGGACAAGGCAGGGGACACAGACAGGGACAAGGCAGGGGACAGAGACAGGGACAAGGCAGGGGACAGAGACAGGGACACAGACAGGGACAAGGCAGGGGATACAGACAGGGACAAGGCAGGGGACAGAGACAGGGACAAGGCAGGGGACAGAGACAGGGACACAGCCAGGGTGAAAGGGGGAAAGACAGAGACAGGGACAAGGCAGGGGACAGAGACAGGGATAAGGCAGGGGACAGAGATGGGGACACAGACAGGGACAAGTCAGGGACAAGGCAGGGGACAGAGACAAGGATACAGACAGGGACAAGGCAGGGGACACAGACAGGGACAAGGCAGGGGACAGAGACAGGGACAGAGACAGGGACAAGGCAGGGGACAGAGACAGGGACACAGACAGGGACAAGGCAGGGGACACAGACAGGGACAAGGCAGGGGACAGAGACAGGGACAAGGCAGGGGACAGAGACAGGGACACAGCCAGGGTGAAAGGGGGAAAGACAGAGACAGGGACAAGGCAGGGGACAGAGACAGGGATACAGATAGGGACAGGCAGTAGACAGAGACAGGGACAAGGCAGGAGACAGAGACAGGGATAAGGCAGGGGACAGAGATGGGGACACAGACAGGGACAAGTCAGGGACAAGGCAGGGGACAGAGTTGGGGACACAGACAGGGACAAGTCAGGGGACAGAGACAGGGACAGAGACAGGGACACAGACAGGGACAAGGCAGGGGACACAGACAGGGACAAGGCAGGGGACAGAGACAGGGACAAGGCAGGGGACAGAGACAAGGATACAGACAGGGACAAGGCAGGGGACACAGACAGGGACAAGGCAGGGGACAGAGACAGGGACAGAGACAGGGACAAGGCAGGGGACAGAGACAGGGACACAGACAGGGACAAGGCAGGGGACACAGACAGGGACAAGGCAGGGGACAGAGACAGAGACACAGACATGGACAAGGCAGGGGACACAGACACAGACAGGCAGGAGACAGAGACAGGGACACAGACAGGGACAGGCAGGAGACAGAGACAGGAACAAGGCAGGGGACAGAGACAGGGACAGGCAGGAGACAGAGACAGGGACAAGGCAGGTACAGAGACAGGGACACAGACAGGGGACAGAGACAGGGACAGGCAGGAGACAGGGACAGGCAGGGGACAGAGACAGGAACAAGGCAGGGGACAGAGACAGGGACACAGATAGGGACACAGACAGGGATACAGACAGGGACAGGCAGGAGACAGGGACAAGGCAGGGGACAGAGACAGGGACAATGCAGGGGACAGAAACAGGGACACAGATAGGGACACAGACAGGGATACAGACAGGGACAGGCAGGAGACAGGGACAAGGCAGGGGACAGAGACAGGGATACAGACAGGGACAAGCAGGAAACAGAGACAGGGACAAGGCAGGGGACAGAGACAGGGACAAGGCAGGGGACAGAGACAGGGATACAGACAGGGACAAGCAGGAGACAAAGACAGGGACAAGGCAGGGGACAGAGACAGGGACAAGGCAGGGGACAGAGACAGGGACACAGCCAGGGTGAAAGAGATATCTTACCTTCCACTAAGCAGTAAGCCAGTCACCAGGGCCAGTAGAATAACCCCTACAGTGATGACCACAGCGACGATGGGGAACTGAGACCGGTCACTGGATGCAGCTACTGCTGGGGTATGGCAGACTGTTAGTGGGGACGCTGACACATTACAGTCTATGGAGGTCCTACAGTAAACAGTCTACGTACGTCCAAAACTAAACAGTCTATAGGTCTTATACTAAACAGTCTATATAATTCCTATACTAAACAGTCTATATAGGTCCTATACTAAACAGTCTATATAGGTCCTATACTAAACAGTCTATAGGTCCTATACTAAACAGTCTATAGGTCCTATACTAAACAGTCTATATAGGTCCTATACTAAACAGTCTATATAGGTCCTATACTAAACAGTCTATAGGTCCTATACTAAACAGTCTATATAGGTCCTATACTAAACAGTCTATATAGGTCCTATACTAAACTGTCTATATAGGTCCTATACTAAACAGTCTATATAGGTCCTATACTAAACAGTCTATAGGTCCTATACTAAACAGTCTATATAGGTCCTATACTAAACAGTCTATAGGTCCTATACTAAACAGTCTATATAGGTCCTATACTAAACAGTCTATATAGGTCCTATACTAAACAGTCTATATAGGTCCTATACTAAACAGTCTATATAGGTCCTATACTAAACAGTCTATATAGGTCCTATACTAAACAGTCTATATAGGTCCTATACTAAACAGTCTATAGGTCCTATACTAAACAGTCTATATAGGTCCTATACTAAACAGTCTATATAGGTCCTATACTAAACAGTCTATATAGGTCCTATACTAAACAGTCTATATAGGTCCTATACTAAACAGTCTATATAGGTCCTATACTAAACAGTCTATAGGTCCTATACTAAACAGTCTATATAGGTCCTATACTAAACAGTCTATATAGGTCCTATACTAAACAGTCTATATAGGTCCTATACTAAACTGTCTATATAGGTCCTGTACTAAACAGTCTATATAGGTCCTATATTAAACAGTCCATATAGGTCCTATACTAAACAGACCTATATACCTGGTGTAATCATGCAATATATTTTCCGGGGAGGCTTTACACAGAACAAGGCTTTACACAGAACAAGGCTTTACACAGAACAAGGCTTTACACAGAACAAGGCTTTACACAGAACAAGGCTTTACACAGAACAAGCCTTTACACAGAACAAGGCTTTACACAGAACAAGGCTTTACACAGAACAAGGCTTTACACAGAACAAGGCTTTACACAGAACAAGGCTTTACACAGAACAAGGCTTTACACAGAACAAGGCTTTACACAGAACAAGGCTTTACACAGAACAAGGCTTTACACAGAACAAGGCTTTACACAGAACAAGGCTTTACACAGCATGTGTGTATTATCTATATAAATGCATGACTTACAGTAGGGGCTGGTCTCAAACTCGAAGCGTCGGCTGAATCCTCCGTACCCGGCTGATGTTCTGGCTCTGATCTGGAATATGTAGACTGATGATGGCTTCAGCCCGTCAGCTACGATTTCTGTTTCCTTGCACTTGATGATGGTGTAGCTGGTTTCCTGGTCCTAGGAGAGAGCCCAGAGAAAGCCACAAGGATGAATGTGTGTGTGTGCTCACCACTAGGCTACCTGCTACCTTTGTGAGGTTGTAGTATGTACGTAGGTAGCTGCAGGTAATTGGAGGTAGTTGTAGTTAGTTCGAGGTAGTTGTAAGTAATTGTATGTAATTCTAGGTATTTTTCACCTTTATTTAACCAGGTAGGCTAGTTGAGAACACCTTTATTTAACCAGGTAGGCTGGTTGAGAACACCTTTATTTAACCAGGTAGGCCAGTTGAGAACACCTTTATTTAACCAGGTAGGCTAGTTGAGAACACCTTTATTTAACCAGGTAGGCTAGTTGAGAACACCTTTATTTAACCAGGTAGGCTAGTTGAGAACACCTTTATTTAACCAGGTAGGCTGGTTGAGAACACCTTTATTTAACCAGGTAGGCTAGTTGAGAACACCTTTATTTAACCAGGGAGGCTAGTTGAGAACACCTTTATTTAACCAGGTAGGCTAGTTGAGAACACCTTTATTTAACCAGGTAGGCTAGTTGAGAACACCTTTATTTAACCAGGGAGGCTAGTTGAGAACACCTTTATTTAACCAGGGAGGCTAGTTGAGAACACCTTTATTTAACCAGGTAGGCTAGTTGAGAACACCTTTATTTAACCAGGTAGGCTAGTTGAGAACACCTTTATTTAACCAGGTAGGCTAGTTGAGAACACCTTTATTTAACCAGGTAGGCTGGTTGAGAACACCTTTATTTAACCAGGTAGGCTGGTTGAGAACACCTTTATTTAACCAGGTAGGCTAGTTGAGAACACCTTTATTTAACCAGGTAGGCTGGTTGAGAACACCTTTATTTAACCAGGTAGGCTAGTTGAGAACACCTTTATTTAACCAGGTAGGCTGGTTGAGAACACCTTTATTTAACCAGGTAGGCTAGTTGAGAACACCTTTATTTAACCAGGTAGGCTGGTTGAGAACACCTTTATTTAACCAGGTAGGCTAGTTGAGAACACCTTTATTTAACCAGGTAGGCTAGTTGAGAACACCTTTATTTAACCAGGTAGGCTAGTTGAGAACACCTTTATTTAACCAGGTAGGCTAGTTGAGAACACCTTTATTTAACCAGGTAGGCTGGTTGAGAACACCTTTATTTAACCAGGTAGGCTAGTTGAGAACACCTTTATTTAACCAGGGAGGCTAGTTGAGAACACCTTTATTTAACCAGGTAGGCTAGTTGAGAACACCTTTATTTAACCAGGTAGGCTAGTTGAGAACACCTTTATTTAACCAGGGAGGCTAGTTGAGAACACCTTTATTTAACCAGGGAGGCTAGTTGAGAACACCTTTATTTAACCAGGTAGGCTAGTTGAGAACACCTTTATTTAACCAGGTAGGCTAGTTGAGAACACCTTTATTTAACCAGGTAGGCTAGTTGAGAACACCTTTATTTAACCAGGTAGGCTGGTTGAGAACACCTTTATTTAACCAGGTAGGCTGGTTGAGAACACCTTTATTTAACCAGGTAGGCTAGTTGAGAACACCTTTATTTAACCAGGTAGGCTGGTTGAGAACACCTTTATTTAACCAGGTAGGCTAGTTGAGAACACCTTTATTTAACCAGGTAGGCTAGTTGAGAACACCTTTATTTAACCAGGGAGGCTAGTTGAGAACACCTTTATTTAACCAGGTAGGCTGGTTGAGAACACCTTTATTTAACCAGGTAGGCTGGTTGAGAACACCTTTATTTTACCAGGGAGGCTAGTTGAGAACACCTTTATTTAACCAGGTAGGCTAGTTGAGAACACCTTTATTTAACCAGGGAGGCTAGTTGAGAACACCTTTATTTAACCAGGTAGGCTGGTTGAGAACACCTTTATTTAACCAGGTAGGCTAGTTGAGAACACCTTTATTTAACCAGGGAGGCTGGTTGAGAACACCTTTATTTAACCAGGTAGGCTAGTTGAGAACACCTTTATTTAACCAGGTAGGCTAGTTGAGAACACCTTTATTTAACCAGGTAGGCTAGTTGAGAACACCTTTATTTAACCAGGTAGGCTGGTTGAGAACACCTTTATTTAACCAGGTAGGCTAGTTGAGAACACCTTTATTTAACCAGGGAGGCTGGTTGAGAACACCTTTATTTAACCAGGGAGGCTAGTTGAGAACACCTTTATTTAACCAGGTAGGCTGGTTGAGAACACCTTTATTTAACCAGGTAGGCTAGTTGAGAACACCTTTATTTAACCAGGTAGGCTAGTTGAGAACACCTTTATTTAACCAGGTAGGCTAGTTGAGAACACCTTTATTTAACCAGGTAGGCTAGTTGAGAACACCTTTATTTAACCAGGTAGGCTAGTTGAGAACAAGTTCTCATTTGCAACTGCGACCTGGCCAAGATGAAGCATAGCAGTGTGAACAGACAACGCAGAGTTACACATGGAATAAACAATTAACAAGTCAATAACACAGTAGAAAAAAAGAGTCTATATACATTGTGTGCAAAAAGGCATGAGGAGGTAGGCGAATAATTACAATTTAGCAGATTAACACTGGAGTGATAAATGATCAGATGGTCATGTACAGGTAGAGATATTGGTGTGCAAAAGAGCAGAAAAGTAAATAAATATAAACAGTATGGGGATGAGGTAGGTAAATTGGGTGGGCTATTTACCGATAGACTATGTACAGCTGCAGCGATCAGTTAGCTGCTCAGATAGCAGATGTTTGAAGTTGGTGAGGGAGATAAAAGTCTCCAACTTCAGCGATTTTTGCAATTCGTTCCAGACACAGGCAGCAGAGAACTGGAATGAAAGGCGGCCAAATGAGGTGTTGGCTTTAGGGATGATCAGTGAGATACACCTGCTGGAGCACGTGCTACGGGTGGGTGTTGCCATCGTGACCAGTGAACTGAGATAAGGCGGAGCTTTACCTAGCATAGACCTGTAGATGACCTGGAGCCAGTGGGTCTGGCGACGCATATGTAGGGAGGGCCAGCCGACTAGAGTATACAGGTCACAGTGGTGGGTGGTTTAAGGTGCTTTAGTAACAAAACGGATGGCACTGTGATAAACTGCATCCAGTTTGCTGAGTAGAGTATTGGGAGCCATTTTGTAGATGACATCGCCGAAGTCGAGGATCGGTAGGATAGTCAGTTCTACTAGGGTAAGTTTGGCGGCGTGAGTGAAGGAGGCTTTGTTGCGGAATAGAAAGACGACTCTAGATTTGATTTTCGATTGGAGATGTTTGATATGAGTCTGGAAGGAGAGTTTACAGTCTAGCCAGACACCTAGGTACTTATAGATGTCCACATATTCTAGGTCGGAACCATCCAGGGTGGTGATGCTAGTCGGGCGTGCGGGTGCAGGCAGCGAACGGTTGAAAAGCATGCATTTGGTGAGGTTGTAGTATGTAGGTAGCTGCAGGTAATTGTAGGTATTGGTAATTGTAGGTAGTTTTGTGAGGTTGTAGTATGTAGGTAGGTAGCTGCAGGTAAATGTAGGAAGTTGTGGGTAGTTGCTGATTGTTTGAGGTTGTGTGTTTGAGGGTTAGTTGTACCTTCTCAAAGTATTTGATCTCGTACTCCAGGATTATCCCGTTGGGTCTGTCTGGCTCCTGCCACAACACAGAGATACTGTTCTTCCCAGAATTCCCTTTCCGCACCACACTCACAGGAGACGGGGCTAAAACAGAGGAACAAAGAGAAACCAATCAATCAAATGTATTTCACACACACACACACACACAGCGTAGCAACATCTCAGACACTAAACACTAAACACTAAACAATACATGTTGCAAACACAGACACAATGGTATGGACGTCACACATTGTAGTAATGTACACAGAGATCAGGCAAAGGCTAAGAAGCCTTCACTAATGACAAACTACTATCCTATATTGATTAGATTTCCTCTCCATAATGTATACACAGTATATCATTAGTAGAAGCTTAGAACCAGAGGTGTGGACTCCAGTCACATGACATGATGACTTGAGACTTGACTTGATAGAAAATAAAATAACTTCAGACTTAACTTGGACTTGGAGCCCCGAAACTCAGGACTCGACTAGACACTGATGATGACTTGAAATTATCTGGCCAGGTTTCGTAATGTCTTGTCACTCATTTTGTGGCACAGAGTCTACGTGGTCTGCTCTCCACGCAGCCAGTTGCCGCAGTTAGAATTACAATTGCAAAAAAAAACTAAAAAACAGAAGATTTGAAAGTGAAATGCTGATTGGACCAGCAAACTGTCAATCAACACAGGTCGAGTGAGCTAACACAGTGGTTCTCAAAATGAAGAAGGTTGTGGGGCATCGCAAGTATGAAACTGAATGGGAAAAATACAGATTTGTCATACAAAGTTTCACTGGCTACATACAGTGCCTTCTGAAAGTATTCAGACCCCTTCACCTTTTTCCACATTTTGTTACAGCCTTATTATAAAATGGATTTTAAAAAATGAGCATTCTACACACAATACACCATAATGACAAAGCGAAAACAGGTCATTAGAAATGTTTGGATATTTATTAAATTTAAAAAACAGAAATACCTTATTTACATAAGTAGACCCTTTGCTATGAGACTAGAAATTGAGCTCAGGAGCATCCTGCTTCCATTGATCATCCTTGAGATGTTTCTACATCTTGATTTGGCCACTTGTGGTAAATTCAATTGATTGGACATGATTTGGAAAGACACACACCTGTCTATATAAGGTCCTACAGTTGACAGTGCATGTCAGAGCAAAAATCAAGTTATGAGGTCGAAGGAAATTGTCCGTAGAGCTCTGAGACAGGATTGTGTCGATGCACAGATCTGGGGAAGGGTACCAAAACATTTCTGCAGCATTGAAGGTCCCCAACAACACATTGGCTTCCATCAATCTAAAATGTAAGACGTTTGGAACCATTGAGACTGTTCCTAGAGATGGTCGCCAGGCCAAACTGAGCAATCGGGGGAGAAGGGCATTGGTCAGGGAGGTGACCAAGAACCCGACAGAGCTCTAGAGTTCCTCTGTGGAGATGAGAGAACCTTCCAGAAGGACAACCATCTCTGCAGCACTCCACCAATCAGGCCTTTATGGTAGAGTGGCCAGACATAAGCCACTCTTCAGTAAACGGCACATGACAGCCCACTTGGAGTTGTCAAAACGCACCCGAAGACTCTCAGACCACGAGGAACAAGATTTTCTGTTCTGATTGAAGTCTTTGGCCTCCTTGCCAAACGTCACATCTGGAGGAAACCTGGCACCACCCCTACGGTGAAGCATGGTGGTGGCAGCATCATACTGTGGGGATGTTTTTCAGCGGCAGGAACTGGGAGACTAGTCAGGATAGAGGGAAAGATGAACGGAGCAAAGTACTGAGAGATCCTTGGTGAAAACCTGCTCCAGAGCGCTCAGGACCTCCGACTGGGGCGAAGGTTCACCTTCTAACAGGACAACGACGTACCCACCCTAGTCACACCCTGACCTAACCAAAATATATAGAAAAGCAGAGATATCTAAGGTCAGGGCGTGACAGTATCCCCCCCCCCAAAGGTGCGGACTCCCGGCCGCAAACCTGAACCTATAGGGGAGGGTCTGGGTGGGCATCTACCCTCAGTGGCGGCTCCGGTTCTGGAAGCAGCCCCCCCTCCTTATGCTTCTGTGGCTGAAGACTCTAGAATGCAGCTCGTCGCTGGAGGCCCCGGACTGGGGACCGTCGCTAGAGGCCCCGGACTGGGGACCGTCGCTGGAGGCCCCGGACTGGGGAACATCGTTGGAGGTTCTGGACTGTGGGTCGTCGTTGGAGGTTTCGGACTGTGGACCGTCATAGGAAGCTCTGGACTGGGAACTGTCGCCGGAAGCTCTGGACTGGGACCTGTCGTCTGAAGCTCTGGACTGTGGAGGCGCACTGGAGGCCTGATGCGTGGTGCCGGCACTGGTGGTGCGAGTGCGGAGAGGAGGCAGAGGACGTACTGGACTGTGGAGGCGCACTGGAGGTCTATAGCGCAGAACTGGCACAACCCTTCCTGACTGGATGCTCACTCCAGCCCGGCATGTGCAGGAAGCTAGCACAGGATGCACTGGGCTGTGAAGGCGCACTGGAGACCTGATGCGTGGGACCGGTACAGGTGGCACCGGACTGATGACACGCACCTCAGCACACCTGCTCTGCAGCGCTCTCAATGCCAGCACCTCTCTCCGGAATCTTGAGCCTCTCACTCGACTCCCTGACTGGCTCCATTTCTTCGGGTTGTCTCTCGTGCTTGCTCCGTTGAGCTATCTCCTCGTATCATCGCCGTTCCTCTTTCGCTGCCTCTATCTCCTCCTTAGGACAGCGATACTCCCCGGCCTGCGTCCAGGGTCCTGCTCCATCCAGGGTCTCCTCCCAAGTCCACTCTTCCTGAACACGCTGCTTGGTCCATTTTTGGTGGATCTTCTGTCACGATCGTCGTATGAGTGAGACCAAGGCGCAGCGTGGTATGGTTACATTCTCTTTTAATAATGCAACACTTAAAACACCAAAACCAACGAACGAAACGTGAAGTTATACAAATTAGTACAGCAACTAAACATCAAGATCTCACAACACAAATGAGGAAAATGGAAACCTAAATATGATAAACAGCTGTCTCTGATTGGGAACCAGACAAATGTGCTTCAACAAAGTACTGAGGGTCTTAATACACATATAAATGTGATGTTTTGATGATAAAAAACGATTTAATACATTTTAGAATAAGGCTGTAACTTGTGTAGTGAACACTAGTGCTCTGGTCTAAAGTAGTGCACTACATAGGGAATAGGGTTCCATAGGGCTCTGGTCTAAAGTAGTGCACTATATAGGGAATAGGGTTCCATAGGGCTCTGGTCTAAAGTAGTGCACTATATAGGGAATAGGGTTCTATAGGGCTCTGGTCTAAAGTAGTGCACTACATAGGGAATAGGGTTCTATAGGGCTCTGGTCTAAAGTAGTGCACTATATAGGGAATAGGGTTCTATAGGGCTCTGGTCTAAAGTAGTGCACTATATAGGGAATAGGGTTCCATAGGGCTCTGGTCTAATGTAGTGCACTATATAGGGAATAGGGTGCCATAGGGCCCTGGTCTAAAGTAGTGCACTATATAGGGAATAGGGTTCCATAGGGCTCTGGTCTAAAGTAGTGCACTATATAGGGAATAGGGTTCTATAGGGCTCTGGTCTAAAGTAGTGCACAATATAGGGAATAGGGTTCTATAGTGCTCTGGTCTAAAGTAGTGCACTACATAGGGAATAGGGTTCCATAGGGCTCTGGTCTAAAGTAGTGCACTATATAGGGAATAGGGTTCTATAGGGCTCTGGTCTAAAGTAGTGCACTATATAGGGAATAGGGTTCCATAGGGCTCTGGTCTAATGTAGTGCACTATATAGGGAATAGGGTGCCATAGGGCCCTGGTCTAAAGTAGTGCACTATATAGGGAATAGGGTTCCATAGGGCTCTGGTCTAAAGTAGTGCACTATATAGGGAATAGGGTTCCATAGGGCTCTGGTCTAAAGTAGTGCACTATATAGGGAATAGGGCTCTGGTCTAAAGTAGTGCACTATATAGGGAATAGGGTTCCACAGGGCCCTGGTCTAAAGTAGTGCACTATATAGGGAATAGGGCTCTGGTCTAAAGTAGTGCACTATATAGGGAATAGGGTTCCATAGGGCTCTGGTCTAAAGTAGTGCACTACATAGGGAATAGGGTTCCATAGGGCTCTGGTCTAAAGTAGTGCACTATATAGGGAATAGGGTTCCATAGGGCTCTGGTCTAAAGTAGTGCACTACATAGGGAATAGGGTTCTATAGGGCTCTGGTCTAAAGTAGTGCACTATATAGGGAATAGGGTTCTATAGGGCTCTGGTCTAAAGTAGTGCACTATATAGGGAATAGGGTTCTATAGGGCTCTGGTCTAAAGTAGTGCACTATATAGGGAATAGGGTTCTATAGGGCTCTGGTCTAAAGTAGTGCACTATATAGGGAATAGGGTTCTATAGGGCTCTGGTCTAAAGTAGTGCACTATATAGGGAGTAGGGTTCCATAGTGCTCTGGTCTAAAGTAGTGCACTATATAGGGAATAGGGTTCCATAGGGCCCTGGTCTAAAGTAGTGCACTATATAGGGAATAGGGTTACATAGGGCTCTGGTCTAAAGTAGTACACTATATAGGGAATAGGGTTCCATAGGGCTCTGGTCTAAAGTAGTGCACTATATAGGGAATAGGGTTCCATAGGGCTCTGGTCTAAAGTAGTGCACTATATAGGGGATAGGGTTCTATAGGGTTCTGGTCTAAAGTAGTGCACTATATAGGGAATAGGGTGCCATAGGGCCCTGGTCTAAAGTAGTGCACTATATAGGGAATAGGGTGTCATTTAGGAATCATTCTTCATCGGTGTGAGGAGAACATCAAAGTTAATTTAATACGTCAAAAACTATTTTGATTTTAAACAAATTAATTGAAAGTCAATTCAAAATGATGAAACAAACATTCTCCTCTTGTTTGTTCTACTCCTGATTTAAATGACTTGAGATTATGGTATTTAAACTTCTTCTCATGTTCATGTCCTTACCACGTTCTTACCAGGGTAACATCACCACGTTCTTACCAGGGGTAACATCACACGTTCTTACCAGGGGTAACATCACCACGTTCTTACCAGGGTAACATCACCACGTTCTTACCAGGGGTAACATCACCACGTTCTTACCAGGGGTAACATCACCACGTTCTTACCAGGGGTAACATCACCACGTTCTTACCAGGGGTAACATCACCACGTTCTTACCAGGGGTAACATCACCATGTTCTTACCAGGGTAACATCACCACATCATTACTAGAGATAATATAATTACTAGAGATAATATCACCACATCATTACTAGAGATAATATAATTACTAGAGATAATATCACCACATCATTACTAGAGATAATATAATTACTAGAGATAATATCACCACATCATTACTAGAGATAATATAATTACTAGAGATAATATCACCACATCATTACTAGAGATAATATAATTACTAGAGATAATATCACCACATCATTACTAGAGATAATATAATTACTAGAGATAATATCACCACATCATTACTAGAGATAATATAATTACTAGAGATAATATCACCACATCATTACTAGAGATAATATAATTACTAGAGATAATATCACCACATCATTACTAGAGATAATATAATTACTAGAGATAATATCACCACATCATTACTAGAGATAATATAATTACTAGAGATAATATCACCACATCATTACTAGAGATAATATAATTACTAGAGATAACATCACCACATCATTACTAGAGATAATATAATTACTAGAGATAACATCACCACATCATTACTAGAGATAATATAATTACTAGAGATAATATCACCACATCATTACTAGAGATAATATAATTACTAGAGATAATATCACCACATCATTACTAGAGATAATATAATTACTAGAGATAATATCACCACATCATTACTAGAGATAATATAATTACTAGAGATAATATAATTACTAGAGATAATAAAAGCGTGATTATGATTTATATTGATATGTTCACACAATTTATCAGTAAATAACATCTGAAATAGCACCCTATACCCTCTACAGTGCCTATATACTGCAGTGCCCTGCCCCATCTGAAATAGCACCCTATACCCTCTACAGTGCCTATATACTGCAGTGCCCTGTCCCATCTGAAATAGCACCCTATACCCTCTACAGTGCCTATATACTGCAGTGCCCTTTCCCATCTGAAATAGCACCCTATACCCTCTACAGTGCCTATATACTGCAGTGCCCTTTCCCATCTGAAATAGCACCCTATACCCTCTACAGTGCCTATATACTGCAGTGCCCTGTCCCATCTGAAATAGCACCCTATACCCTCTACAGTGCCTATATACTGCAGTGCCCTGCCCCATCTGAAATAGCACCCTATACCCTCTACAGTGCCTATATACTGCAGTGCCCTTTCCCATCTGAAATAGCACCCTATACCCTCTACAGTGCCTATATACTGCAGTGCCCTTTCCCATCTGAAATAGCACCCTATACCCTCTACAGTGCCTATATACTGCAGTGCCCTTTCCCATCTGAAATAGCACCCTATACCCTCTACAGTGCCTATATACTGCAGTGCCCTGTCCCATCTGAAATAGCACCCTATACCCTCTACAGTGCCTATATACTGCAGTGCCCTGTCCCATCTGAAATAGCACCCTATACCCTCTACAGTGCCTATATACTGCAGTGCCCTGTCCCATCTGAAATAGCACCCTATACCCTCTACAGTGCCTATATACTGCAGTGCCCTGCCCCATCTGAAATAGCACCCTATACCCTCTACAGTGCATATATACTGCAGTGCCCTGTCCCATCTGAAATAGCACCCTATACCCTCTACAGTGCCTATATACTGCAGTGCCCTGCCCCATCTGAAATAGCACCCTATACCCTCTACAGTGCCTATATACTGCAGTGCCCTGCCCCATCTGAAATAGCACCCTATACCCTCTACAGTGCCTATATACTGCAGTGCCCTGCCCCATCTGAAATAGCACCCTATACCCTCTACAGTGCCTATATACTGCAGTGCCCTGCCCCATCTGAAATAGCACCCTATACCCTCTACAGTGCCTATATACTGCAGTGCCCTGCCCCATCTGAAATAGCACCCTATACCCTCTACAGTGCCTATATACTGCAGTGCCCTGCCCCATCTGAAATAGCACCCTATACCCTCTACAGTGCCTATATACTGCAGTGCCCTGCCCCATCTGAAATAGCACCCTATACCCTCTACAGTGCCTATATACTGCAGTGCCCTTTCCCATCTGAAATAGCACCCTATACCCTCTACAGTGCCTATATACTGCAGTGCCCTGCCCCATCTGAAATAGCACCCTATACCCTCTACAGTGCCTATATACTGCAGTGCCCTGTCCCATCTGAAATAGCACCCTATACCCTCTACAGTGCCTATATACTGCAGTGCCCTGCCCCATCTGAAATAGCACCCTATACCCTCTACAGTGCCTATATACTGCAGTGCCCTGCCCCATCTGAAATAGCACCCTATACCCTCTACAGTGCCTATATACTGCAGTGCCCTGCCCCATCTGAAATAGCACCCTATACCCTCTACAGTGCCTATATACTTCAGTGCCCTGCCCCATCTGAAATAGCACCCTATACCCTCTACAGTGCCTATATACTGCAGTGCCCTTTCCCACCTGAAATAGCACCCTATACCCTCTACAGTGCCTATATACTGCAGTGCCCTGCCCCATCTGAAATAGCACCCTATACCCTCTACAGTGCCTATATACTGCAGTGCCCTGCCCCATCTGAAATAGCACCCTATACCCTCTACAGTGCCTATATACTGCAGTGCCCTTTCCCATCTGAAATAGCACCCTATACCCTCTACAGTGCCTATATACTGCAGTGCCCTGCCCCATCTGAAATAGCACCCTATACCCTCTACAGTGCCTATATACTGCAGTGCCCTGCCCCATCTGAAATAGCACCCTATACCCTCTACAGTGCCTATATACTGCAGTGCCCTGCCCCATCTGAAATAGCACCCTATAACCTCTACAGTGCCTATATACTGCAGTGCCCTTTCCCATCTGAAATAGCACCCTATACCCTCTACAGTGCCTATATACTGCAGTGCCCTGCCCCATCTGAAATAGCACCCTATACCCTCTACAGTGCCTATATACTGCAGTGCCCTGTCCCATCTGAAATAGCACCCTATACCCTCTACAGTGCCTATATACTGCAGTGCCCTGTCCCATCTGAAATAGCACCCTATACCCTCTACAGTGCCTATATACTGCAGTGCCCTGCCCCATCTGAAATAGCACCCTATACCCTCTACAGTGCCTATATACTGCAGTGCCCTTTCCCATCTGAAATAGCACCCTATACCCTCTACAGTGCCTATATACTTCAGTGCCCTGTCCCATCTGAAATAGCACCCTATACCCTCTACAGTGCCTATATACTGCAGTGCCCTTTCCCATCTGAAATAGCACCCTATACCCTCTACAGTGCCTATATACTGCAGTGCCCTTTCCCATCTGAAATAGCACCCTATACCCTCTACAGTGCCTATATACTGCAGTGCCCTTTCCCATCTGAAATAGCACCCTATACCCTCTACAGTGCCTATATACTGCAGTGCCCTGTCCCATCTGAAATAGCACCCTATACCCTCTACAGTGCCTATATACTTCAGTGCCCTGCCCCATCTGAAATAGCACCCTATACCCTCTACAGTGCCTATATACTGCAGTGCCCTGCCCCATCTGAAATAGCACCCTATACCCTCTACAGTGCCTATATACTGCAGTGCCCTTTCCCATCTGAAATAGCACCCTATACCCTCTACAGTGCCTATATACTGCAGTGCCCTTTCCCATCTGAAATAGCACCCTATACCCTCTACAGTGCCTATATACTGCAGTGCCCTGTCCCATCTGAAATAGCACCCTATACCCTCTACAGTGCCTATATACTGCAGTGCCCTTTCCCATCTGAAATAGCACCCTATACCCTCTACAGTGCCTATATACTGCAGTGCCCTGCCCCATCTGAAATAGCACCCTATACCCTCTACAGTGCCTATATACTGCAGTGCCCTGTCCCATCTGAAATAGCACCCTATACCCTCTACAGTGCCTATATACTGCAGTGCCCTTTCCCATCTGAAATAGCACCCTATACCCTCTACAGTGCCTATATACTGCAGTGCCCTTTCCCATCTGAAATTGCACCCTATACCCTCTACAGTGCCTATATACTTCAGTGCCCTGTCCCATCTGAAATAGCACCCTATACCCTCTACAGTGCCTATATACTTCAGTGCCCTGTCCCATCTGAAATAGCACCCTATACCCTCTACAGTGCCTATATACTTCAGTGCCCTTTCCCATCTGAAATTGCACCCTATACCCTCTACAGTGCCTATATACTTCAGTGCCCTGTCCCATCTGAAATTGCACCCTATACCCTCTACAGTGCCTATATACTGCAGTGCCCTGCCCCATCTGAAATAGCACCCTATACCCTCTACAGTGCCTATATACTTCAGTGCCCTGTCCCATCTGAAATAGCACCCTATACCCTCTACAGTGCCTATATACTGCAGTGCCCTTTCCCATCTGAAATAGCACCCTATACCCTCTACAGTGCCTATATACTGCAGTGCCCTTTCCCATCTGAAATAGCACCCTATACCCTCTACAGTGCCTATATACTGCAGTGCCCTTTCCCATCTGAAATTGCACCCTATACCCTCTACAGTGCCTATATACTTCAGTGCCCTTTCCCATCTGAAATTGCACCCTATACCCTCTACAGTGCCTATATACTTCAGTGCCCTGTCCCATCTGAAATAGCACCCTATACCCTCTACAGTGCCTATATACTTCAGTGCCCTGTCCCATCTGAAATAGCACCCTATACCCTCTACAGTGCCTATATACTTCAGTGCCCTTTCCCATCTGAAATTGCACCCTATACCCTCTACAGTGCCTATATACTTCAGTGCCCTGTCCCATCTGAAATTGCACCCTATACCCTCTACAGTGCCTATATACTGCAGTGCCCTGCCCCATCTGAAATAGCACCCTATACCCTCTACAGTGCCTATATACTTCAGTGCCCTGTCCCATCTGAAATAGCACCCTATACCCTCTACAGTGCCTATATACTGCAGTGCCCTTTCCCATCTGAAATAGCACCCTATACCCTCTACAGTGCCTATATACTGCAGTGCCCTTTCCCATCTGAAATAGCACCCTATACCCTCTACAGTGCCTATATACTGCAGTGCCCTTTCCCATCTGAAATAGCACCCTATACCCTCTACAGTGCCTATATACTGCAGTGCCCTGCCCCATCTGAAATAGCACCCTATACCCTCTACAGTGCCTATATACTGCAGTGCCCTGTCCCATCTGAAATAGCACCCTATACCCTCTACAGTGCCTATATACTGCAGTGCCCTGCCCCATCTGAAATTGCACCCTATACCCTCTACAGTGCCTATATACTGCAGTGCCCTGCCCCATCTGAAATAGCACCCTATACCCTCTACAGTGCCTATATACTTCAGTGCCCTGTCCCATCTGAAATAGCACCCTATACCCTCTACAGTGCCTATATACTGCAGTGCCCTTTCCCATCTGAAATAGCACCCTATACCCTCTACAGTGCCTATATACTGCAGTGCCCTTTCCCATCTGAAATAGCACCCTATACCCTCTACAGTGCCTATATACTGCAGTGCCCTTTCCCATCTGAAATAGCACCCTATACCCTCTACAGTGCCTATATACTGCAGTGCCCTGCCCCATCTGAAATAGCACCCTATACCCTCTACAGTGCCTATATACTGCAGTGCCCTGTCCCATCTGAAATAGCACCCTATACCCTCTACAGTGCCTATATACTGCAGTGCCCTGCCCCATCTGAAATTGCACCCTATACCCTCTACAGTGCCTATATACTGCAGTGCCCTGCCCCATCTGAAATAGCACCCTATACCCTCTACAGTGCCTATATACTGCAGTGCCCTGCCCCATCTGAAATAGCACCCTATACCCTCTACAGTGCCTATATACTTCAGTGCCCTGTCCCATCTGAAATAGCACCCTATACCCTCTACAGTGCCTATATACTTCAGTGCCCTGTCCCATCTGAAATAGCACCCTATAACCTCTACAGTGCCTATATACTTCAGTGCCCTGTCCCATCTGAAATAGCACCCTATACCCTCTACAGTGCCTATATACTGCAGTGCCCTGCCCCATCTGAAATAGCACCCTATACCCTCTACAGTGCCTATATACTGCAGTGCCCTGCCCCATCTGAAATAGCACCCTATAACCTCTACAGTGCCTATATACTTCAGTGCCCTTTCCCATCTGAAATAGCACCCTATAACCTCTACAGTGCCTATATACTGCAGTGCCCTGCCCCATCTGAAATAGCACCCTATAACCTCTACAGTGCCTATATACTTCAGTGCCCTGTCCCATCTGAAATAGCACCCTATACCCTCTACAGTGCCTATATACTGCAGTGCCCTTTCACATCTGAAATAGCACCCTATACCCTCTACAGTGCCTATATACTGCAGTGCCCTTTCCCATCTGAAATAGCACCCTATACCCTCTACAGTGCCTATATACTGCAGTGCCCTTTCCCATCTGAAATAGCACCCTATACCCTCTACAGTGCCTATATACTGCAGTGCCCTGTCCCCTATGGGCCCTGGTTAAAAGTTTGTTTTAGTAAGGACATCCTTAAATTACATAGTGACAGGCTAGTTCAGAACAATTTCTGCTTTGCAAATTTCAAAATTTTCATATATTTAAAATTGTCTTGAGGACAATCTACAATTCAAATATTTTTTTTACTCTGGTTTCATTCTCTATTTTGAGAAAAGCAAAAGCTTTTCACACAAATAAAAAAGACAAAGACAGTATCTTCTCCACATTTCAGAGCAGACATCCATCTAGAGGAAATGAGAGCTCTGTGCTCCTCAGTGGAGGTGTCCAAGTGGAACGGTGAGATAAAGAGCTGTTAAGTAATACTGAAACGATCCCTGAGGTACCAACTTGATAGCTTTGCTGCAACTATACAGAGTTTACATTTCAATAGGTTCACCTAAAACAAAGGAGAAAATAAATCTGTTTCTTTTTTTCTTTCTTCCATCCGGAGAAACTGTATCCCCTCTTTCTGTCCAGACTAAACTATAATCACTCCTATCTTAAAAGCCTGAAACAGTATCCTTAGCTCTCCAATTTCGAGGCATGGGGGAGAAATGGGAGGGAGGGCATGAGAAAATAGGGAAAGAGAGGGAGAGAGAGAGAGACAGAGAAATGGAGATACAGACAGACAGAGATACAGACAGAGATATAGACAGAGAAAGGGAGATACAGAGAGAGAGAAAGGGAGATAGAGACAGAGAGAGAGAGGGAGATACAGACAGAGAGCGAGAGGGAGATACAGGCAGAGAGACAGAGGGAGATACAGACAGAGAGAGAGAGAGGGAGATACAGACAGAGAGAGAGAGAGGGAGATACAGACAGAGAGAGAGAGGGAGATACAGGCAGAGAGACAGAGGGAGATACAGACAGAGAGAGAGAGAGGGAGATACAGACAGAGAGAGAGAGGGAGATACAGACAGAGAGAGAGAGGGTGATACAGACAGAGAGACAGAGGGAGATACAGACAGAGAGGCAGAGGGAGATACAGACAGAGACAGAGGGAGATACAGACAGAGAGAGAGAGGGAAATACAGGCAGAGAGACAGAGGGAGATACAGACAGAGAGAGAGAGGGAGATACAGACAGAGAGAGAGAGGGAGATACAGACAGAGAGAGAGAGAGGGAGATACAGACAGAGAGAGAGAGAGGGAGATACAGACAGAGAGAGAGAGGGAGATACAGACAGAGAGAGAGAGGGTGATACAGACAGAGAGAGAGAGGGTGATACAGACAGAGAGACAGAGGGAGATACAGACAGAGAGGCAGAGGGAGATACAGACAGAGAGAGAGAGGGAGATACAGACAGAGAGAGAGAGGGAGATACAGACAGAGAGAGAGAGGGTGATACAGACAGAGAGACAGAGGGAGATACAGACAGAGAGGCAGAGGGAGATACAGACAGAGAGACAGAGGGAGATACAGACAGAGAGAGAGAGGGAAATACAGGCAGAGAGACAGAGGGAGATACAGACAGAGAGAGAGAGGGAGATACAGACAGAGAGAGAGAGGGAGATACAGACAGAGAGAGAGAGAGGGAGATACAGACAGAGAGAGAGAGAGAGAGAGAGAGATACAAACAGAGAGAGAGAGAGAGGGAGATACAGACAGAGAGAGAGAGGGAGATACAGAGAGAGAGAGGAGAGAGAGGGAGATACAGACAGAGAGAGAGGGAGATACAGACAGAGAGAGAGAGGGAGATACAGACAGAGAGACAGAGAGATACAGACAGAGAAAGAGAGATACAGAGAGCTTGAAAGGTAACATCTGTCATCATGAAGTGCTTTGTAAGTCAAGGCCTATATAACCTCCACCCCACCCTTGACCCACTACAAATAATATACAGATCCACGGACGATGCAATCGACGTTGCAATGCACACCGCCCTATCCCACCTGGACAAGAGGACTACCTATGTAAGAATGCAGTTCATTGACTACAGCTCAGCCTTCAACAACATAGTGACCTCCAAGATCGTCACTAAGCTCGGGGCCCTGGGTCTGAACCCCTCCCTGTGCAACTGTGTCCTGTACTTCCTAACGGGTCGACCCCAGGTGGTGAAGGTAGGCAACAACACCTGCGCAACTCTGAACACTGATCCTGAACACGGGGCTCCCCATAAGGATGTGTGCTCAGCCCCCTCCTGTACTCCCTGTTCACCCATGACTGCGTGGCCATGTATGACTCCAACTCAATCAATTCAATTCAATTCAAGGGGCTTTATTGGCATGGGAAACATGTGTTAACATTGCCAAAGCAAGTGAGGTAGATAATATACAAAGTGAAGTAAACAATATAAATGAACAGTAAGCATTACACATACAGAAGTTTAAAAACAATAAAGAAATTACAAATGTCATATTATATATATACAGTGTTCTAACAATGTACAAATGGTTAAGGAAAATAAATAAGCATCAATATGGGTTCTATTTACAATGGTGTGTGTTCTTCACTGGTTGCCCTTTTCTCGTGGCAACAGTTCACAAATCTTGCTGCTGTGATGGCACACTGTGGAATTTCACCCAGTAGATATGGGAGTTTACTGATGACACAACAGTAGTAGGCCTGACTACCAACAGTGACAAGACGGCCCACAGGGAGGTGGTTAGAGGCCTGGCAGAGTGGTGCCAGGATAATTACCTCTCCCTCAACAAAACGCAGGAGCTGATCGTGGACTACAGGAGACAGCGGGGCCAACGTTGTTAGGGTCAAAAGCTTCAAGTTCCTCGGCGTGCTGCATCCAGCATGCTTCACCGTAGGGATGGCTTCCGCCTGGCCACTCTACCATAAAGGGCAGATTGGTGGAGTGCTGCAGAGATGGTTGTCCTTCCGGAAGGTTCTAACATCTTCACAGAGGAACTCTGGAGCTCTGTCAGTGACCATCTGGTTCTTGGTCACCTCCTTGACAAAGGCCCTTCTCCCCAGATTGCTCAGTTTGGCCGGGCGGACAGCTCTAGGAAGAGTCTTGGTGGTTCCAATCTTCTTCCACTTAATAATGATGGAAGCCACTGTGTTCTTGGGAGCCTTCAATACTGCAGAAATATTTTCTTACCCTTCCCCAGATCTGTGCCTCGACACAATCCTGTCTCTAAGCAATTCAGACAATTCCTTCGACCTCATGGCTTGGTTTTAGCCCTGACATGCATTGTCAACTGTTGTGTGCCTTTCCAAATTATGTACAATCAACTGAATGTACCAAATATCTAGTTGTAGAAACATCTCAATGATGATCAATAGAAACAGGATGCACTTAAGCACAATTTTGACTCTTAAAGCAAAGGGTCTGAATACTTATGTAAAAAAGGTATTTATGGGGTACTGTGTGTAGATTGATGAGAAAAACATGTATTTAGTCCATTTTAGAATAAGGCTGTAATGTAACACAATGAGGAACAAGTGAAGGGGTCGGAATACTTTCTGTACTTGTACATAAAACCCAGAGTATGAAACTCTTTGACATCTTCAGTTCCTGGTTCCTGGCTGGATCACTTTATTCTACGTTCATTAGCAGACAGAACACCTTGGTGCCATGGCGACCGTGGCAACAGGAAGGAACTATGTCATAGAGAGTGTGATCACACACTGGTTCATTACACCTTGCCTCTGATAGGGATGTGTTGTGAGTTGGCAAGTCATATCCTCTGAAAGGGTACAGGGATGTGTTGGCATGGCACCCACGTTCTTCAGATTAGGATGTGTTGACACGGTGTAAGGGGAAAGGGTTCTGAACTGTGTATTGGAAGCAAAAGCAGAGAGCAAGAGAGAGAGCAAGAGAGAGAGCAAGAGATAGAGCAGAGAGAGAGAGAGAGAGAGAGAGAGCAAGAGAGAGAGCAGAGAGAGAGAGAGCAAGAGAGCAAGAGAGAGAGCAGAGAGAGAGCAGAGAGAGAGCAAGAGAGAGAGCAGAGAGAGAGCAAGAGAGAGAGCAAGAGAGAGAGCAAGAGAGAGAGCAAGAGAGAGAGCAGAGAGAGAGCAGAGAGAGAGCAAGAGAGAGCAGAGAGAGAGCAAGAGAGAGAGCAGAGAGAGAGCAAGAGAGAGAGCAAGAGAGAGCAAGAGAGAGAGAGCAAGAGAGAGAGAGAGCAAGAGAGAGAGCAGAGAGAGAGCAAGAGAGAGAGCAAGAGAGAGAGAGAGAGAGAGAGAGAGAGAGCAAGAGAGAGAGCAGAGAGAGAGCAAGAGAGAGAGCAGAGAGAGAGCAAGAGAGAGAGCAAGAGAGAGAGCAAGAGAGAGAGAGCAAGAGAGAGAGCAGAGAGAGAGCAAGAGAGAGAGCAAGAGAGAGAGAGAGAGAGAGAGAGAGAGAGAGAGCAAGAGAGAGAGCAGAGAGAGAGCAAGAGAGAGAGCAAGAGAGAGAGCAGAGAGAGAGCAAGAGAGAGAGCAATAGAGAGAGAGAGCAAGAGAGAGAGCAGAGAGAGAGCAAGGGAGAGAGCAAGAGAGAGAGAGAGAGAGAGAGAGAGAGAGAGAGAGCAAGAGAGAGAGCAGAGAGAGAGCAAGAGAGAGAGCAAGAGAGAGAGCAGAGAGAGAGAGCAAGAGAGAGAGCAGAGAGAGAGCAAGAGAGAGAGCAAGAGAGAGAGCAGAGAGAGAGCAAGAGAGAGAGCAGAGAGAGAGCAAGAGAGAGAGCAAGAGAGAGAGCAGAGAGAGAGCAAGAGAGAGAGCAGAGAGAGAGCAGAGAGAGAGCAAGAGAGAGAGCAGAGAGAGAGCAAGAGAGAGAGCAAGAGAGAGAGAGAGAGATGCCAAGCAGTGTAGCCCTCATCAGTGAGTTTCATAAAGATAAAAATAGCGTAACATTAAAAAAGTAATAGTTTTTAGATACAGGAATACATTATTTACATACAGTTGAAGTCGGAAGTTAACATACACTTAGGTTGGAGTCATTAAAACTTGTTTTTAAACCACTCCACAAATTTCTTGTTAACAAACTATAGTGTTGGCAAGTCGGTTAGGACCTCTACTTGGTGCATGACACAAGTCATTTTTCCAACAATTGTTTACTGACAGATTATTTCAGAAGTTTACATACACTGAGTTGACTGTGCCGTTAAACAGCTTGGAAAATTCCAGAAAATGATGTCATGGCTTTAGAATCTTCTGATAGGCTAAATTACATAATTTGAGACAATTGGAGGTGTACCTGTGGATGTATTTCAAGGCCTACCTTCAAACTCGATGCCTCTTTGCTTGACATCATGTGAAAATCAAAAGATATTAGCCAAGACTTCAGAAAGAAAATTGTAGACCTCCACAAGTCTGGTTCATCCTTGAGAGCAATTTCCAAACGCCTGAAAGTACCACGTTCATCTGTACAAACAATAGTACGCAAGTATAAACACCATGGCACCACGCAGCTGTCATACCACTCAGGAAGAAGACGCGTTCTGTCTCCTAGAGATGAACGTACTTTGGTGTGAAAAGTGCAAATCAATCCCAGAACAGCAAAGGACCTTATGAAAATGCTGGAGGAAACAGGTGCAAAAGTATCTCTATCCACAGTAAAACGAGTTCTAAATCGACATAACCGGAAAGGCAACTCAGCAAGGAAGAAGCCACTGCTCCAAAACCACCATAAAAGAAGCCAGACTACAGTTTGCAACTGCACATGGGGACAAAGATCGTACTTTTTGGAGAAATATCCTCTGGTCTGATGAAAGAAAAATAGAACTGTTTGGCAAAAATGACCATCGTTATGTTTGGAGGAAAAAGGGGGAGGCTTGCAAACCGAAGAACATCATCCCAACCGTGAAGCACGAGGGTGGCAGCATCATGTTGTGGGGGTGCTATGCTGCAGGAAGGATTGGTGCACTTCACAAAATAGATGGCATCATGAGATAGGAAAATGATGTGGATATATTGAAGCAACATCTCAAGACATCAGTCAGGAAGTTAAAGCTATGGGTCTTACAAATGGACAATGACCCCAAGCATACTTCCAAAGTTGTGACAAAATGGCTTAAGGACAACAAAGTCAAGGTATTGGAGTGGCCATCACAAAACCCTGCCCTCAATCCTATAGAAAATGTGTGAGTAGAACTGAAAAAGCGTGTGCGAGGAAGGAGGTCTACAAACCGGGCTCAGTTACACCAGCTCTGTCAGAAGGAATGGGATAAAATTCACCCAACTTATTGTGGAAAGCTAGTGGAAGGCTACCCAAAACATTTGACCCAAGTTTAGCAATTTAAAGGCAACGCTACCAAATACTAATTGAGTGTATGTAAACATCTGACCCACTCGGAATGTGAAAAAAAGTTTAAATAAATCATTCTCTCTACTATTATTCTGACATTTCACATTCTTAAAATAAAGTGGTGATCCTAACTGACCGAAGACAGGACATTTTTACTAGGATTAAATGTCAGGAATTCAGTGAAAAACTAAGTTTAAATGTATTTCAATGTACTTCAACTGTATACTAAATATATTCACGTCGTCAAATTATTGATTAAAACACATTGTTTTGCAAAGAAGGTCTACAGTAGCCTCAAGAGCATCATGCTGTAGCCGAATAACATCTAGCTTCTGTCCTCCTCTGGGTACATTGACTTCAATACAAAACCCAGAGGCTCGTGGTTCTCAAGCTATAGCTAGATTGCACTGCAGGGCATAAAATGTGGTGAGTAGTTAACTCAAAGAGAGAGAAAGACAACAGTTGAACAATTTTGAACAAATGTCTTTAAAAAATGAATGAGAAGCAAGAAAGAGAGAGAGAGAGATATTTAGTTGTATTTCTTCCCCACTTACTTAGCTAGCGAATGCAGCTAGCTAGTTTAGCATACTCAAACACCTGGCTCAAAAAGAGAGGGATGCTATGTTAGCTAACTGGCTATGTCTATCCAACACTGGAACTCTTCCAAGACAAGGTAAGCTTTTGGTTTTATTAACTTGTTGCCACCTTGGCCCTCTGGTGTGACTGCTAAACTGCTTTCTCACTGTACACAGTAGTTCTGGTAGCTATGGTGACTGTAACGTTAATATGGCGACAACAATGTAGGATGTGTGAAGTGGTTAGGGGTTATGATATGAAGGTTTGGTTTCAAAAGGTTATTTTGCCTGGTTACAGACAGCTGATGTGCCCACAAGATAGGGGAAAAGGTGAGAGGAGAATATTTATAGATACAAGTATCAAAAGGGATCATGCTGTGTATGTGGAACACAACGTGGCTGCTATGAAAGTGCACTGTGTTTGAGTGTGATCGGGGGTGTATTCATTCCATCGATTCTGTTGAAAAAAAATGTCTTAACGGAACGAAACGGAGATAAACATACCTGAATTTGTCCAATAGAAACTCTCATTTACTACTGTTGGACTAATGATTACACCCTAGATCAGCTAGATGCAGGCAAGAGTGTGCAAGGAAGTATAGAATGTCAATCTTTGTCACCTCGATTACAAAAAATAATCTCGAACTGTGCACCTACGTTGTAAACTTTCATTCATAGGCTAGGTTGTAGCAACCTCATGATGGGTACAGAGGAAATTAGAGTATCATGTAGTAGCCTAAACCTATCAATGTTACATTTAACTGGGTGAATGGAATAAGAATGACAGTCATCCCAATATGCTTTAATAGAAATAAGGTCATGCTCATAAAGAAAACTATTTTTTTTGGTCCTCCCTTATCTTAAACGACACTGACCGCCACTGATGCCCAGGCATGATTTGCTGTATCAGGCCAGCTAGGTCACCTGTGTAATAAGCTCATACAATAACATCATGATTTGTTTTACTAATTCAGGTGTGTCAGTCTTCAGGGTTTCATCTGTAGATTTGTCAAGTATGCGTTAGGCCTGGGTCGTTATATCCAATTCATTTGAATGTATGTTTAAACACAATGTTCCAAGTGCCTGTATTGCAAAAATCACACACATATATATATATGCTCCTTCTGTGCTGCACCTTCCCACAGACACCTGTCGTGTGCTGCAGCATTTTAGCCACAGACTATTACAGTGCCTTCAGGAAGCATTCACACCCCTTGACTTTTTCCACATTTTGTTGTGTTACAGATTGGGATTACAATTGATTTAGTTGTACTCTTTTCTTTTCTTTTTACATCTTGATTAGATAAGTATTCAACCACCTGAGTCAATAGATGTTAGAATCACCTTTGGCAGCGATTACAGCTGTGAGTCTTTCTGGGTTCGTCTCTAAGTCATTACAGCTGTGAGTCTTTCTGGGTTCGTCTCTAAGAGTCATTACAGCTGTCAGTCTTTCTGGGTACGTATCTAAGAGTCATTACAGCTGTGAGTCTTTCTGGGTAAGTCTCTAAGAGTCATTACAGCTGTGAGTCTTTCTGGGTACGTATCTAAGAGTCATTACAGCTGTGAGTCTTTCTGGGTTCGTCTCTAAGAGTCATTACAGCTGTGAGTCTTTCTGGGTTCGTCTCTAAGAGTCAATACAGCTGTGAGTCTTTCTGGGTACGTATCTAAGAGTCATTACAGCTGTCAGTCTTTCTGGGTACGTATCTAAGAGTCATTACAGCTGTGAGTCTTTCTGGGTAAGTCTGTAAGAGTCATTACAGCTGTGAGTCTTTCTGGGTAAGTCTCTAAGAGCTTTGCACACCTGGATTATACAATATTTGCCCATTATTCTTAAAACAATGTGTCAAGCTCTATCAAGTTGGTTGTTAATCATTGCCAGACAGCCATGGTCCAGCTTGGCCATAGATTTTCAAGCCAATTTAAGTCAAAACTGTAACTAGGCCACTCGGGATCATTTAATGTCGTCTTGGTAAGCAACTCCAGTGTAGAATTGACCTTGTGTTTTATGTTATTGTCCGGCTGAAAGGTGCATTTCTCTCCCAGTGACTGTTGGAAAGCAGACTGAACCAGGTTTTCCTATAGGATTTTGCCTGTGCTTAGCTCTATTCCATTTATTTTTATCCTATAAAACTCCCCAGTCCTTGCCGATGACAAGCATACCCATAACATGATGTAGTCGCCACCATGCTTGAAAATATGAAAAGTGGTACTCAGTAATGTGGTGTGTTGGCTTTGTCCCAAATACAACACTTTGTATTCAGGACTTAAAGTTAATGTCTTTGCCACATTTTTAGCAGTTTTACTTTTGTGCCTTATTGTAAACAGGATGCATATTTTGGAATATTCTACTCTGTACAGGCTTCCTTTATTTCAATCTGTAATTTATGTAAATATTGTGGAGTAACTAAAATGTTGATCCATCCTCAGTTTTCTCTTATCACAGCCATTAAACTCTGTAACTATTTTAAAGTCACCATGGTGAAATCCCTGAGCAGTTTCCTTCCTCTCCGGCAACTGAGTTGGGAAGGACGCCTGTATCTTTGTAGTGACTGGGTGTATTGATACAACATCCAAAGTGTAATTAATAACTTTAACATGATCAAATGGATGTTCAATGTCTGCTTTTTTTTGTACCCATCTACCAATAGGTGCCCTTCTTTGTGAGGCATTGGAAAACCTCCCTGTCCATTGTGTTTGAAATTCACTGCTCGATTGAGATAATTGTATTTGTGGAGTAGTCATTTAAAAATCATATTAAAAACTATTATTGCACACAAATTGAGTCCATGCAACTTATTATGTGACTTGTTAAGTACATTTTTACTCCTGAACTTATTTGGGCTTGTCATAACAAAGAGGTTGAATACTTATTGACTCAAAACATTTCAGCTATTCATTTTCCACTAATTTGTAAACATTTTCTAAAAACATAATTCCACTTTGACATTATTGCGTAGTGTGAGTAGGCCAGTGACACAACATCTCAATGTAATCCATTTTAAATTCAGGCTGTAACACAACCACATGTGGAAGTTGTCAAGGGGTGTGAATATATTCTGAAGGCACTGTAAATAAAACATGTGACTAGTCGTTTCCTACTAACACGTACTTTGCAGATCACTTCTGTATTGAGGAAGAATGTGCTGACTATCTGAAGATGAATGTACTGACTATGACTGGTCCACCTAGCTATCTGAAGATGAATGTACTGACTATGACTGGTCCACCTAGCTATCTGAAGATGAATGTACTGACTATGACTGTGATATGTGGTGTCTCACCTAGCTATCTGGAGATGAATGTACTGACTATGACTGGTCCACCTAGCTATCTGAAGATGAATGTACTGACTATGACTGGTCCACCTAGCTATCTGGAGATGAATGTACTGACTAGACTGGTCCACCTAGCTATCTGAAGATGAATGTCCTGACTATGACTGGTCCACCTAGCTATCTGAAGATGAATGTACTGACTATGACTGGACCACCTAGCTATCTGGAGATGAATGTACTGACTATGACTGGTCCACCTAGCTATCTGAAGATAAATATCCTGACTATGACTGGTCCACCTAGCTATATGAAGATGAATGTACTGACTATGACTGGACCACCTAGCTATCTGAAGATGGATGTACTGACTATGACTGTGATATGTGGTGTCTCACCTAGCTATCTGGAGATTAATGTACTGGCTATGACTGGTCCACCTAGCTATCTGAAGATGAATGTACTGACTATGACTGTGATATGATGTTGTCTCACCTAGATATCTGGAGATGAATGTACTGACTATGACTGTGATATGATGTTGTCTCACCTAGCTACAGTACATACAGCGTCACAGATCAGCCCTGACTTACTCCCAAAATACATACAGCATCACCGATCAGTGCCTTTTTCAGTTCCCCATATTACTGACTGACTGGAAACATGAGTATACATGTATATACACAAACACAACACTATACTACACTACGACAACTGCAACTCTACTGTTGACCTAATAGTGTAGTACAGTGTTTTGTTTGGATACACCACCGTTCAAAGGTTTGGGGTCACTTAGAAATGCCCTTGTTTTTTAAAGAAAAGCACCTTTAATTGTCCAATATCTACAGAGGCCCATTATCAGCTACCATCACTCCTGTGTTCCAATGTCACGTAGTGTTAGCTAATCCAAGTTTATCATTTTAAAAGGCTAATTGATCATTAGAAAACCATTCTGCAGTTATGTTAGCACAGCTGAAAACTGCTGTCCTGAATAAAGAAGCAATACAACTGGCCTTCTTTAGACTAGTTGAGTATCTGGAGCATCAGCATTTGTGGGTTCGATTACAGGATCAAAATGGCCAGAAACAAATGCATTTTTCCTGAAACTCGTCAGTCTATTCTTGTTCTGAGAAATGAAGGCTAGAAATTGCCAAGAAACTGAAGATCTGGTACAACAGTGTACTACGCCCTTCACAGAACAGCGCAAACTGTCACTAACCAGAATAGAAAGAGGAGTGGGAGGCCCCGGTGCACAACTGAGCGAGAGGACAAGTACATTAGAGTGTCTAGTTTGAGAAACAGACGCCTCACAAGTCCTCAACTGGCAGATTTATTAAATATTAACCGCCAAACACCAGTGTCAACGTCAACAGTGAATGCTTGCCTTCCAGGCACCAGACAGGTCAAGGCTTCTTGTATGGTTTGCTTGCGATGTAAGTTACACAAAACAAAGATGCTAGGTTGTTTGGATGACCCAATTGCTAGGTTGCATGTTTTTGGTCAATATTTTGCTTGTTTCCTGTAAAAACAGCAAGGTTGGGTTGTTGGTGTTGGTTATTAAGATTTAGTTATGGATATTTGACCCTGCCAGTGGGTTAATTCTCCCACCAACAGCGTGTGAAGTTCACCAGAATGTGAGCAAGTGTTGCGACGTGGAAACTGGCAAGTATTCTAGTTCTAGTGCAACTGACTGAGTGGAAAACAGCTAACGTTATTTCGACAGACTAAGGGTGTTTTGGCTGACTGAACCATGACAACGGTAGGTAGTAAACGTTACGAATTTTCCTATCATAATTAGGTAGCCAGCTATTGTTAGTTTGAGAATTAGCTAATGACCGTTAGCTAGCTAGCCATTTTCTGTGCTAATATCTCTGGCTGCGGTAACATTAGCTAGCTAGCTAACGTTAGCCTCACGAGGCTAGCTTACTGAAGTGTTTTCACGGAATATAGCTAATGTACGTTTTTTGTCAACATTTGGCTAGCTAGCTAGCTTACTTTGTCAGTGTCTGTAACGACAGCTATCTAAAGTTATCTGGCTAGCTACCATAGCTAGATAAGTCTGACACTTCTTCTGGACTGTCTCTGACACTCTTTCTTTCTTTAGCTAATGTTAGCTAAGTTACCTGGCTAGCTAAGTTAGCATAGCTAGATTTTACTTATTCTCCATCTGGGTTAATTTAACCAAGCTATTTGCCAGAATTATCTCATGCATGCATGGTGATTGATTGAGTTAACAAGCGTTACTGTACTGGTTTACAATGGTTTCTGACAGTGGCAGCTTTAGTTCGGCTTGTGAATTTGAAGATGGATGCAAATTCTGTTAGCTAGCTAACGTTAGCGTTTAAATTAGATTTAGCCAAGTTAGCTAGCTAGCTATGTTTCTAACATTTCTTTATTTCTATACTTAAATGCAGAGGTCAGACCAATGGACAACTTTGTAAAGGATACACTGAATGAGTGGAACCTGGCCTCTTTGATTCCCAAAATAATAAATATTTTTTGAGAGAGGGGGTGAACAGAGTTTTGGGGGGAAAACCCCCCCACAGATTTTCATTGACCCTGTATAAAACAGCATCTACGTTTTCCACATCGATGACCAATAGTACAACCTTAATGAAAACTTGACAGACTTCACTTCACCAGAGCCTCTCAGAACCCTGCAGCCACTTTGGGACTAGATACATAGTCTGGTCTTAATTTTACCATACTTGCTTTATCAGTCATTTTCACAGATATTATGTTAGTGACCAACCTGACACACACATCACAGGCTTGGCACTTACGGGTAAAGTGCCTTGCTCAAGGGCACAACAGCAGTAGGTAGTATATAGAGATATTGATAACCCTTTGACAGATGGATCACTCCCTGTTATGGGCTGCATTTCTAACCTTGAAGCTACTATTCATTTGGCTCTTTCCTCAGTCCTTTGCCTTTGTTCAGCCATTTGACCTTTGACTTACCGTTCCCTCTTCAACGTATGTCATTTAGAAATGTGACTTCCCTTAAAATCTCCTCACAGGCGGTTAAGCGCATTGGACCAGTAACCTGAAAGGTCGCTGGTTCGAATTGCAAAGCCTGTAAGGTGTAAAAATCTGTCTCCTCAGGCACCGAAAGATGTGGATGTCGATTAAGGCAGCCCCCCGCACCTCTGATTCAGAGGAGTTGGCTTAAATGAGGAAGACACATCTCGGTTGAACGCATTCAGTTGTGTAACTGACTAGGTATCCCTCTTTCTCTTCTGCAGCGGAGGAGATAGATCAGGAAACGCTTTTAGACGACTCGACTATAGCCTGAAGTTAACTAAGAGCATAAAAGACTGAATACTCAGTGAGTATTCTGTAAACATCACCTTTTTTCTACATGAAACACACGCATGAATACATCTGCGGACAAAACCAAGTGACACACCGAGCTGTGGCAGTAGCTGGGTCCTGCCTGGTAAAGTATATGTTGAAAGATTTGTGCATTTTGAAAACGGACAACATCTGGCCGGCAACCCAAGTTACATGAAGGAGACCGTGATCCAGAGGGCTCAGTGAACCAGACAGAATGGGGCCAAGACAGTCGAGTAGCCAGAGAGTATCCACGGCTGCTGGATACTCCAGGCATTATTTTAACAGAAACATTAGACTTGAATTTGATTCTGTTTGCTGTGATTAAGTAGCCTGGCTTACGCGATCCACGTGACTCACAGCGTAGGTAGAGATGAGGCCGCACTGATCTCAAAAGGACCCTGTTAATGACATATTTGCTCATAAATTGTGCAACAGGGTTTGATTCATTCTCTTAAATGTTTTTTTTCCTCTCTGGTGTTGAGTCTTCTTATTGGTTGGATTGGAAAATTCAACCATTGTAAAAGAAGGAGGCGGGGCTCAGGGGCTGTGTGTGGCTGGGAACAGCCAACCAGTAAAAGCCCCGCCTCCTTCATTATCAACGCATTGTGCCGACAACATCAAAGAGCCAATCCAGCGTTAGGTGTTAGCCAGACTACTGATTGCCCCATATGACTTCAAATCGTGTTATGTTGTAGCCAGACAAACAATTACTTCTTTTTTTTTACTGCAGATCGAGTCCCACAAGGATTAGAAACAGCCTTGGGTGTGGATACAGTGGGAACATGTAGGTCTGAGCAAGTGTGATGTCATCAATGTTTGTGGAAATTGTATGTATGCAAATGGTAAGTTGTTTACTGTTTACGTCAATGTATTAAAATGTTGTTATAAATTGTTACATAAAACAACAAAAAGTTTAATAAAATAAACAAAAAAGTAAATGTCTGCTTTACTATAGTGGTGTTTTTTGGTAAGGGATAGTGGGGTATAGTGCTATGTTGATATATATACTATAATAGTGGGGTATAGTGCTATGTTGATATATATACTATAATAGTGGGGTATAGTGCTATGTTGATATATATACTATAATAGTGGGGTATAGTGCTATGTTGATATATATACTATAATAGTGTGGTATAGTGCTATGTTGATATATATACTATAATAGTGGGGTATAGTGCTATGTTGATATATATACTATAATAGTGGGGTATAGTGCTATGTTGATATATATACTATAATAGTGGGGTATAGTGCTATGTTGATATATATACTATAATAGTGTGGTATAGTGTTATGTTGATATATATACTATAATAGTGGGGTATAGTGCTATGTTGATATATATACTATAATAGTGGGGTATAGTGCTATGTTGATATATATATACTATAATAGTGGGGTATAGTGGTGTTTTTTGGTAAGGGATAGTGGGGTATAGTGCTATGTTGATATATATACTATAATAGTGGGGTATAGTGGTGTTTTTTGGTAAGGGATAGTGGGGTATAGTGCTATGTTGATATATATACTATAATAGTGGGGTATAGTGGTGTTTTTTGGTAAGGGATAGTGGGGTATAGTGCTATGTTGATATATATACTATAATAGTGGGGTATAGTGGTGTTTTTTGGTAAGGGATAGTGGGGTATAGTGCTATGTTGATATATATACTATAATAGTGGGGTATAGTGGTGTTTTTTGGTAAGGGATAGTGTGGTATAGTGTTATGTTGATATATATACTATAATAGTGGGGTATAGTGTTATGTTGATATATATACTATAATAGTGGGGTATAGTGCTATGTTGATATATATACTATAATAGTGGGGTATAGTGGTGTTTTTGGTAAGGGATAGTGTGGTATAGTGCTATGTTGATATATATACTATAATAGTGGGGTATAGTGTTATGTTGATATATATACTATAATAGTGGGGTATAGTGCTATGTTGATATATATACTATAATAGTGTGGTATAGTGCTATGTTGATATATATACTATAATAGTGGGGTATAGTGGTGTTTTTTGGTAAGGGATAGTGTGGTATAGTGCTATGTTGATATATATACTATAATAGTGGGGTATAGTGCTATGTTGATATATATACTATAATAGTGGGGTATAGTGCTATGTTGATATATATACTATAATAGTGTGGTATAGTGTTATGTTGATATATATACTATAATAGTGGGGTATAGTGCTATGTTGATATATATACTATAATAGTGGGGTATAGTGCTATGTTGATATATATATACTATAATAGTGGGGTATAGTGGTGTTTTTGGTAAGGGATAGTGGGGTATAGTGCTATGTTGATATATATACTATAATAGTGGGGTATAGTGGTGTTTTTTGGTAAGGGATAGTGGGGTATAGTGCTATGTTGATATATATACTATAATAGTGGGGTATAGTGGTGTTTTTTGGTAAGGGATAGTGGGGTATAGTGCTATGTTGATATATATACTATAATAGTGGGGTATAGTGGTGTTTTTTGGTAAGGGATAGTGGGTATAGTGCTATGTTGATATATATACTATAATAGTGGGGTATAGTGGTGTTTTTTGGTAAGGGATAGTGTGGTATAGTGTTATGTTGATATATATACTATAATAGTGGGGTATAGTGTTATGTTGATATATATACTATAATAGTGGGGTATAGTGCTATGTTGATATATATACTATAATAGTGGGGTATAGTGGTGTTTTTTGGTAAGGGATAGTGTGGTATAGTGCTATGTTGATATATATACTATAATAGTGGGGTATAGTGTTATGTTGATATATATACTATAATAGTGGGGTATAGTGCTATGTTGATATATATACTATAATAGTGTGGTATAGTGCTATGTTGATATATATACTATAATAGTGGGGTATAGTGGTGTTTTTGGTAAGGGATAGTGTGGTATAGTGCTATGTTGATATATATACTATAATAGTGGGGTATAGTGCTATGTTGATATATATACTATAATAGTGGGGTATAGTGCTATGTTGATATATATACTATAATAGTGGGGTATAGTGCTATGTTGATATATATACTATAATAGTGGGGTATAGTGCTATGTTGATATATATACTATAATAGTGGGGTATAGTGCTATGTTGATATATATACTATAATAGTGGGGTATAGTGTTATGTTGATATATATACTATAATAGTGGGGTATAGTGCTATGTTGATATATATACTATAATAGTGGGGTATAGTGTTATGTTGATATATATACTATAATAGTGTGGTATAGTGTTATGTTGATATATATACTATAATAGTGTGGTATAGTGTTATGTTGATATATATACTATAATAGTGGGGTATAGTGTTATGTTGATATATATACTATAATAGTGGGGTATAGTGTTATGTTGATATATATACTATAATAGTGGGGTATAGTGTTATGTTGATATATATACTATAATAGTGGGGTATAGTGCTATGTTGATATATATACTATAATAGTGTGGTATAGTGTTATGTTGATATATATACTATAATAGTGGGGTATAGTGCTATGTTGATATATATACTATAATAGTGGGGTATAGTGCTATGTTGATATATATACTATAATAGTGTGGTATAGTGCTATGTTGATATATATACTATAATAGTGGGGTATAGTGCTATGTTGATATATATACTATAATAGTGTGGTATAGTGCTATGTTGATATATATACTATAATAGTGGGGTATAGTGCTATGTTGATATATATACTATAATAGTGGGGTATAGTGCTATGTTGATATATATACTATAATAATGGGGTATAGTGCTATGTTGATATATATACTATAATAGTGGGGTATAGTGGTGTTTTTTGGTAAGGGATAGTGGGGTATAGTGTTATGTTGATATATATACTATAATAGTGGGGTATAGTGCTATGTTGATATATATACTATAATAGTGGGGTATAGTGGTGTTTTTTGGTAAGGGATAGTGGGGTATAGTGTTATGTTGATATATATACTATAATAGTGGGGTATAGTGCTATGTTGATATATATACTATAATAGTGGGGTATAGTGTTATGTTGATATATATACTATAATAGTGGGGTATAGTGGTGTTTTTTGGTAAGGGATAGTGGGGTATAGTGCTATGTTGATATATATACTATAATAGTGTGGTATAGTGTTATGTTGATATATATACTATAATAGTGGGGTATAGTGCTATGTTGATATATATACTATAATAGTGGGGTATAGTGTTATGTTGATATATATACTATAATAGTGTGGTATAGTGCTATGTTGATATATATACTATAATAGTGGGGTATAGTGTTATGTTGATATATATACTATAATAGTGGGGTATAGTGCTATGTTGATATATATACTATAATAGTGGGGTATAGTGTTATGTTGATATATATACTATAATAGTGTGGTATAGTGTTATGTTGATATATATACTATAATAGTGGGGTATAGTGTTATGTTGATATATATACTATAATAGTGTGGTATAGTGCTATGTTGATATATATACTATAATAGTGGGGTATAGTGTTATGTTGATATATATACTATAATAGTGTGGTATAGTGTTATGTTGATATATATACTATAATAGTGGGGTATAGTGTTATGTTGATATATATACTATAATAGTGTGGTATAGTGTTATGTTGATATATATACTATAATAGTGTGGTATAGTGCTATGTTGATATATATACTATAATAGTGTGGTATAGTGTTATGTTGATATATATACTATAATAGTGTGGTATAGTGTTATGTTGATATATATACTATAATAGTGTGGTATAGTGTTATGTTGATATATATACTATAATAGTGTGGTATAGTGCTATGTTGATATATATACTATAATAGTGTGGTATAGTGTTATGTTGATATATATACTATAATAGTGGGGTATAGTGGTGTTTTTTGGTAAGGGATAGTGTGGTATAGTGCTATGTTGATATATATACTATAATAGTGTGGTATAGTGCTATGTTGATATATATACTATAATAGTGGGGTATAGTGGTGTTTTTTGGTAAGGGATAGTGTGGTATAGTGTTATGTTGATATATATACTATAATAGTGGGGTATAGTGCTATGTTGATATATATACTATAATAGTGGGGTATAGTGCTATGTTGATATATATACTATAATAGTGTGGTATAGTGCTATGTTGATATATATACTATAATAGTGTGGTATAGTGCTATGTTGATATATATACTATAATAGTGGGGTATAGTGTTATGTTGATATATATACTATAATAGTGTGGTATAGTGTTATGTTGATATATATACTATAATAGTGTGGTATAGTGCTATGTTGATATATATACTATAATAGTGTGGTATAGTGCTATGTTGATATATATACTATAATAGTGGGGTATAGTGTTATGTTGATATATATACTATAATAGTGTGGTATAGTGTTATGTTGATATATATACTATAATAGTGGGGTATAGTGTTATGTTGATATATATACTATAATAGTGTGGTATAGTGTTATGTTGATATATATACTATAATAGTGTGGTATAGTGCTATGTTGATATATATACTATAATAGTGTGGTATAGTGTTATGTTGATATATATACTATAATAGTGTGGTATAGTGTTATGTTGATATATATACTATAATAGTGTGGTATAGTGTTATGTTGATATATATACTATAATAGTGTGGTATAGTGCTATGTTGATATATATACTATAATAGTGTGGTATAGTGTTATGTTGATATATATACTATAATAGTGGGGTATAGTGGTGTTTTTTGGTAAGGGATAGTGTGGTATAGTGCTATGTTGATATATACTATAATAGTGTGGTATAGTGCTATGTTGATATATATACTATAATAGTGGGGTATAGTGGTGTTTTTTGGTAAGGGATAGTGTGGTATAGTGTTATGTTGATATATATACTATAATAGTGGGGTATAGTGCTATGTTGATATATATACTATAATAGTGGGGTATAGTGCTATGTTGATATATATACTATAATAGTGTGGTATAGTGGTGTTTTTTGGTAAGGGATAGTGTGGTATAGTGTTATGTTGATATATATACTATAATAGTGGGGTATAGTGCTATGTTGATATATATACTATAATAGTGGGGTATAGTGCTATGTTGATATATATACTATAATAGTGTGGTATAGTGTTATGTTGATATATATACTATAATAGTGGGGTATAGTGTTATGTTGATATATATACTATAATAGTGGGGTATAGTGCTATGTTGATATATATACTATAATAGTGGGGTATAGTGCTATGTTGATATATATACTATAATAGTGGGGTATAGTGCTATGTTGATATATATACTATAATAGTGGGGTATAGTGTTATGTTGATATATATACTATAATAGTGGGGTATAGTGCTATGTTGATATATATACTATAATAGTGTGGTATAGTGTTATGTTGATATATATACTATAATAGTGGGGTATAGTGCTATGTTGATATATATACTATAATAGTGGGGTATAGTGTTATGTTGATATATATACTATAATAGTGGGGTATAGTGCTATGTTGATATATATACTATAATAGTGTGGTATAGTGTTATGTTGATATATATACTATAATAGTGGGGTATAGTGTTATGTTGATATATATACTATAATAGTGTGGTATAGTGTTATGTTGATATATATACTATAATAGTGGGGTATAGTGTTATGTTGATATATATACTATAATAGTGTGGTATAGTGTTATGTTGATATATATACTATAATAGTGGGGTATAGTGTTATGTTGATATATATACTATAATAGTGGGGTATAGTGCTATGTTGATATATATACTATAATAGTGGGGTATAGTGCTATGTTGATATATATACTATAATAGTGGGGTATAGTGCTATGTTGATATATATACTATAATAGTGGGGTATAGTGCTATGTTGATATATATACTATAATAGTGGGGTATAGTGTTATGTTGATATATATATACTATAATAGTGGGGTATAGTGCTATGTTGATATATATACTATAATAGTGGGGTATAGTGCTATGTTGATATATATACTATAATAGTGGGGTATAGTGTTATGTTGATATATATACTATAATAGTGGGGTATAGTGCTATGTTGATATATATACTATAATAGTGGGGTATAGTGCTATGTTGATATATATACTATAATAGTGGGGTATAGTGCTATGTTGATATATATACTATAATAGTGGGGTATAGTGCTATGTTGATATATATACTATAATAGTGGGGTATAGTGCTATGTTGATATATATACTATAATAGTGGGGTATAGTGCTATGTTGATATATATACTATAATAATGGTGTATAGTGCTATGTTGATATATATACTATAATAGTGGGGTATAGTGCTATGTTGATATATATACTATAATAGTGGGGTATAGTGGTGTTTTTTGGTAAGGGATAGTGTGGTATAGTGCTATGTTGATTAATATACTATAATAGTGGGGTATAGTGCTATGTTGATATATATACTATAATAGTGGGGTATAGTGCTATGTTGATATATATACTATAATAGTGGGGTATAGTGCTATGTTGATATATATACTATAATAGTGGGGTATAGTGCTATGTTGATATATATACTATAATAATGGGGTATAGTGCTATGTTGATATATATACTATAATAGTGGGGTATAGTGGTGTTTTTTGGTAAGGGATAGTGTGGTATAGTGCTATGTTGATATATATACTATAATAGTGGGGTATAGTGCTATGTTGATATATATACTATAATAGTGGGGTATAGTGCTATGTTGATATATATACTATAATAGTGTGGTATAGTGTTATGTTGATATATATACTATAATAGTGGGGTATAGTGCTATGTTGATATATATACTATAATAGTGTGGTATAGTGTTATGTTGATATATATACTATAATAGTGTGGTATAGTGTTATGTTGATATATATACTATAATAGTGGGGTATAGTGTTATGTTGATATATATACTATAATAGTGGGGTATAGTGTTATGTTGATATATATACTATAATAGTGGGGTATAGTGTTATGTTGATATATATACTATAATAGTGTGGTATAGTGGTGTTTTTTGGTAAGGGATAGTGGGGTATAGTGTTATGTTGATATATATACTATAATAGTGTGGTATAGTGTTATGTTGATATATATACTATAATAGTGTGGTATAGTGTTATGTTGATATATATACTATAATAGTGGGGTATAGTGGTGTGTGTGTGTGTGTGTGTGTGTGTGTGTGTGTGTGTGTGTGTGTGTGTGTGTGTGTGTGTGTGTGTGTGTGTGTGTGTGTGTATACAGTACCAGTCAAAAATGTGGGCACACATCAAAACTATGAAATAACACATAAGGAATCATGTGGTAACCAAAAAGTTGTTAAACAAATCAAAATATATTTTATATTTGAGATTCTTCAAAGTAGGCACCCTTAGCCTTGATGACAGCTTTGTACACTATTGACATTCTCTCAACCAGCTTCATGAGGTAGTCACCTGGGATACGTTTCAATTAATAGGTGTGCCTTGGTAAAAGTTAATTTCTGCAATTTCTTTCCTTCTGAAATGCGTTTGAGCCAGTCAGTTGTATTGTGACAAGGTAGGGGTGGTATACAGAAGGCAGCCCTATTTGGTAAAAGACCAAGACCATATTATGGCAAGAACAGCTCAAAAAAGCAAAGAGAAAACACAGTGCAGTCACAGAAACCATCAAGCGCCATGATGAAACTGGTTCTCATGAGGACCGCCACAGGACAGGAAGACCCAGAGTTACCTCTGCTGCAGAGGAAAAGCTCATTAGAGTTAACTGCATCTGAAATGTCAGCCCAAATAAATGCTTCACAGAGTTCAAGTAACAGACACATCTCAACATCAACTATTCAGAGGAGACCGTGTGAATCAGGCCTTCATGGTCAAATCACTGCAATGAAACCATTACTAAAGGACACCAATAAGCAGAAGAGACTTGCTTGGGCCACGAAACACAAGCAATGGACATTAGACCGGTGGAAATCTCTCTTTTGGTCTGATTAGTCCAAATTTGAGATTTTTGGTTCCGACCACTGTGTCTTTGTGAGACACAGAGTAGGTGAACGGATAATCTCCGCATGTGTGTTTCCCACCGTGAAGCATGGAGGAGGAGGTATGTGGTTCCCACCGTGAAGCATGGAGGAGGAGGTGTGTTGGTGTGGGGGTGCTTTTCTGGTGACACGGTCTGTGATTTATTTCAAATTTATTTAGAATTCAAGGCACGCTTAACCAGCATGGCTACCACAGTATTCTGCAGTGATACGCCATCCTATCTGGTTTACGTTTAGAGGGACTATCATTTGTTTTTGAACAGGACAATGACCCAACGCACCTCCAGGCTGTGTAAGGGCTATTTGACCAAGAAGGAGAGTGATTGGAGTGCTGCATCAGATGACCTGGCCTCCACAATCATCCAACCTCAATCCAATTGAGATGGTTTGGGATGAGTCGGACCGCAAAGTGAAGGAAAAGTAGCTAACAAGTGCTCATCATATATGGGAACTCCTTCAAGACTGTTGGAAAAGCATACCAGGTGAAGCTGGTGAAGCTGGTTGAGAGAAAGCGGTACCATAGCTCCAAGTCTAGGTCTAAAAGGCTCCTTAGCAGCTTCTACCTCCAAGCCATAGGACTGCTGAACAGCTAAACTAATCAAACGGTCACTCTTTACATTCAACCCCCCCTTGGTTTTTACACTCACTGTTTATTATCTATACACTTTTTTGGTGTATATTACCTCGTTATTGTTATGTACATTTATTGATTGGATTTGAATTGAATGGCAAGAGTCTGCAAAGCTCTCAAGGGTGGATACTAAAACGAAAGAAAAACCCTTTAATGAGGAGGTGTGTCCAAACTGTTGGTTTTATATAAATATATTACATGGAATGGCTTGAGTAAAGTGCTCGTGTTTCATTTTACAATGAAATCTTCAGATACTTAACTGGCTTCCAATAGGATTGGGCGATCCCCTGAAAGCAGCTCATTAAATTAGAAATCTAATTCACAGTAGGAAATCCAGTCCACAGGAAGAGTTGTACAACCTTGTCAGAGGACTCAGAACACTCTGCTTGTTGCTTTGCTCTACATGGATAGTTGGCCTAGTGTCACAGGTAATTGAAATGTTACGTAATGTGTGAGATAAGCTAAGCTATCGACTCCTCCCCTCTCTATCCCTCAATCTGTCAATCAATCAAATCAAATGTATTTATAAAGGCCTTTTTACATCAGCCGGAGTCACAAAGTGCTATACAGAAACCCCCCAGCCTAAAACCCCAAACAGCAAGCAATGCAGATGCATAAGCACGGTGGCTAGGAAAAAACTCCCTAGAAAGGCCAGAACCTAGGAAGAAAGGAACCAGGCTATGAGGGGTGACAAGTCCTCTTTTAGCTGTCGGAGATTATAACAGAACATGGCCAAGACGTTCAAACGTTCATAGATGACCAGCAGGGTCAAATAATAATAAGCAATAATCCAATGTCTATGGAGAAAGTATCCAAATACAGGGCTTCTCCAAAGACATGAGTCAGAGAAGAGGTGTTCGGAGAGAGGAACTCTGCTTTATCATTAATTGGTTGGTGTCCGCAGGGCAAGGTGTGAGGCTCCAATGGGTGTGTTTCACTGACGGAGTGGGCTAATGGGTTTGAGTTTCTTCTCTTTTCTCTCTTCGTCTCTCATAGTCTCTGTCTGTGGAGCCTCGATATGTTGGTTGTGGTATATAAAGTATATAGACAATTCCACTAACCTGCCTGGTTGATCTATGGTAAAGGTAATGTATACAATATATATAGATCATGTGAAGACACTAACCTGCCTGGTTGGTCTATGGTAAAGGTAATGTATACAATATATATAGATCATGTGAAGACACTAACCTGCCTGGTTGATCTATGGTAAAGGTAATGTATACAATATATATATATAGATCATGTGAAGACACTAACCTGCCTGGTTGGTGGTGACGTTGAGAGAGACAAACTGTCGTCCGGGGTTGGTGAGCTCAGACACTCCATTGACGGCCTCCACTTCGAACGTGTAGTTAGTGTGAGCCAGAAGGTCTGCCACCATCACAGAGTTGTTCCTGAGACTGTTGCGTTGGGGCAGGAACCGCACCGTGCTCTCACACTCCTCATAGTGTCTGCTGTCAACGCTGATCTTACGACACAGGATGTTATAGCTGACATCCTTCCTGCCGCCAGTCTCCTCGGGAACCGCCCATTCCAGGAAGACCGACGTCTCGTTTACATTGGAAATGGCATTACGAGGAGCAGAAGGTGGTCCTGTAGGGCAATAACATATTGTGTTATTCTGCTGAAACTATAACATAGTGTTATTCTGCTGAAACTATAACAAATTGCTAGAAGATAAGACAATAACATCCACTCTTATTCCATAAAGGATCCACTATGTAGAGGTATCTTGCCAGGTGGCAGTTGTAAATGACAACTCGTTCTCAACCGGCAAACCTGGTTAAATAAAAGGTGAACAAATGGCATGAAATGAAACACATGAAATCCAAATAACAATCCAGTTAAATTACAGGTTGTAATGCAACCAAATAGGAAAAACACCAAGGGGGATGAATACTTTTACAAGGCACTGTAGATCATTCCATGTGTGTTATTTCATAGTTTTGATGGCTTTACTATTATTCTACAATGTAGAAAAGGGTAAAAAATAAAGTAAAACCCTGGAATGAGTAGGTGTGTCCAAACTTCTGGTGCTGTAGCTGAATCTTTAATCACATGCAATACATAATCATCTTCAGAACCTGGTCAAAGCAACAAAATAACTAGGCTTTTACTATGATGGTGAAACTGGAATACATTTTGGGATTAAGTGGGGTTAAGTCTTCCTAGAAGTGACACAGGGTTGACGGAGGGACATGTTAAAATGCAAAAACAAGTTCTACTTAAAATATCAAAGGGCACTCTTATCATAAAATCACCCTTTTGTGTAAATGGTAGTGTTGTATTTACATGTGCAGGCTTTGTTACGAAGGTCTGAGTCCCTCCTACTAATAACTACTGTGGTGCTTATGTATGGAGTTGTATACTACTGATAACTACTATAGTATTAATGTATGGAGTTGTATACTACTGATAACTACTATAGTATTAATGTATGGAGTTGTATACTACTGATAACTACTATAGTATTAATGTATGGAGTTGTATACTACTGATAACTACTACAGTATTAATGTATAACTACTACAGTATTAATGTATGCAGCGGAATACTACTGATAACTACTATAGTATTAATGTATGGAGTTGTATACTACTGATAACTACTACAGTATTCATGTATGCAGCGGAATACTACTGATAACTACTATAGTATTAATGTATGGAGTTGTATACTACTGATAACTACTACAGTATTAATGTATGGAGTGGTATACTATTGATAACTACTACAGTATTAATGTATGGAGTTGTATACTATTGATAACTACTACAGTATTAATGTATGGAGTTGTATACTATTGATAACTACTACAGTATTAATGTATGGAGTTGTATACTATTGATAACTACTACAGTATTAATGTATGGAGTTGTATACTATTGATAACTACTACAGTATTAATGTATGGAGTTGTATACTATTGATAACTACTACAGTATTAATGTATGGAGTTGTATACTATTGATAACTACTACAGTATTAATGTATGGAGTTGTATACTATTGATAACTACTACAGTATTAATGTATGGAGTTGTATACTATTGATAACTACTACAGTATTAATGTATGGAGTTGTATACTATTGATAACTACTACAGTATTAATGTATGGAGTTGTATACTATTGATAACTACTACAGTATTAATGTATGGAGTGGTATACTATTGATAACTACTACAGTATTAATGTATGGAGTTGTATACTATTGATAACTACTACAGTATTAATGTATGGAGTTGTATACTATTGAGTTGTATACTATTGATAACTACTACAGTATTAATGTATGGAGTTGTATACTACTGATAACTACTACAGTATTAATGTATGGAGTGGTATACTATTGATAACTACTACAGTATTAATGTATGGAGTTGTATACTATTGATAACTACTACAGTATTAATGTATGGAGTTGTATACTATTGATAACTACTACAGTATTAATGTATGGAGTTGTATACTATTGATAACTACTACAGTATTAATGTATGGAGTTGTATACTACTGATAACTACTACAGTATTAATGTATGGAGTGGTATACTATTGATAACTACTACAGTATTAATGTATGGAGTTGTATACTATTGATAACTACTACAGTATTAATGTATGGAGTTGTATACTATTGATAACTACTACAGTATTAATGTATGGAGTTGTATACTATTGATAACTACTACAGTATTAATGTATGGAGTTGTATACTATTGATAACTACTACAGTATTAATGTATGGAGTTGTATACTATTGATAACTACTACAGTATTAATGTATGGAGTTGTATACTATTGATAACTACTACAGTATTAATGTATGGAGTTGTATACTATTGATAACTACTACAGTATTAATGTATGGAGTTGTATACTATTGATAACTACTACAGTATTAATGTATGGAGTTGTATACTATTGATAACTACTACAGTATTAATGTATGGAGTGGTTTACTATTGATAACTACTACAGTATTAATGTATGGAGTGGTTTACTACTGATAACTACTACAGTATTAATGTATGGAGTGGTTTACTACTGATAACTACTATAGTATTAATGTATGGAGTGGTTTACTACCAATATGTATGGAAAATAAATAATAATAATAACAATATGAATAATAATTATTACTATTATTATTAATATAATGTTTTTGTGCTTGCCTGTTAGCTAGCAGTTCTCAGCTGTTAGCAGCCAATGGCTAGCACTTTCTTACTGGCGACAAAAACTGATGATTTCCATCCTTTCTTCGAGTCATTACTGAATTATTTAATGTAACAAATCAAATATTAAACCTTGTAAACAATTCATGGTAATTCATGGTAATCTTGAAAACAATTCATTTAGAATCTGCATATACGTGAAACAGCTGTTAATTTGCTGGAATATGTGCCGTTACACACTTCTATTAAAAGGAACAGGCAGATATGAGAAGTTTTACGGTATGTAGATCGTATGTAGCAGCATAGTATGTAATGAATGGTGAGGCATAGTGAGGTGTAGTACATACGTGTACAGGCCATGTTGGGCGGGTCACTGTCTCTCCTATAGTATCCTTCCTCACAGGTACAACCTACGGAACCCTGGACTCTGGTGAAGCTGTGAGGAGGACATTTACTGCAGGCAGGGGTCTGCAGCACCGATCGGAAGAATCCCGCTCTGCAGACTGGAGACGGGAGAGAGATGAGGAGAGAGAGGAGAGGAGAAGGGGGTTAGACTGGACTCTAGTGAAGCCGATACGAGGACATTTAATGCAGCACAGACCAGAATAAACCTGCTTTACACACTGTAGAGAGGAGAGAGAGGAGTAGGTGGTTAGATTTACCCTGCACACTGAAGATGAGAGATGTTTCAATTTGTCAGACATTACTGACATTTTGTTCAGGTCGGTACTTTTAGTGAGCGATACATTTTGTCAGTGCAATCCGTACATCTAGAATGTGGTTTCTAACTAACTCAGACACATGTAGTTATTGGTGGTATAACTCAGGCACCAGTAGTTATTGGTGGTATAACTCAGGAACCAGTAGTTATTGGTGGTATAACTCAGGAACCAGTAGTTATTGGTGGTATAACTCAGGCACCAGTAGTTATTGGTGGTATAACTCAGGAACCAGTAGTTATTGGTGGTATAACTCAGGCACCAGTAGTTATTGGTGGTATAACTCAGAAAGCAGTAGTTATTGGTGGTATAACTCAGGAACCAGTAGTTATTGGTGGTATAACTCAGGCACCAGTAGTTATTGGTGGTATAACTCAGAAAGCAGTAGTTATTGGTGGTATAACAGACAGTAGTTATTGGTAGTATAACTCAGAAAGCAGTAGTTATTGGTGGTATAACTCAGGAACCAGTAGTTATTGGTAGTATAACAGACAGTAGTTATTGGTAGTATAACTCAGGAACCAGTAGTTACTGGTAGTATAACAGACAGTATTTATTGGTGGTATAACTCAGGAACCAGTAGTTATTGGTAGTATAACTCAGGAACCAGTAGTTATTGGTAGTATAACTCAGGAACCAGTAGTTATTGGTAGTATAACTCAGGAACCAGTAGTTATTGGAGGTATAACTTAGGAACCAGTAGTTATTGGAGGTATAACTCAGGAACCAGTAGTTATTGGTGGTATAACTCAGGAACCAGTAGTTATTGGTGGAATAACAGACAGTAGTTATTGGTGGTATAACTCAGGAACCAATAGTTATTGGAGGTATAACTCAGGCACCAGTAGTTATTGGTGGTATAACTCAGGAACCAGTAGTTATTGGTGGAATAACAGACAGTAGTTATTGGTGGTATAACTCATGAACCAATAGTTATTGGAGGTATAACTCAGGAACCAGTAGTTATTGGTGGTATAGCTCAGAAACCAGTAGTTATTGGTGGTATAACTCAGGAACCAGTAGTTATTGTTGGTATAACTCAGGCACCAGAAGTTTTGGTAGTATAACTCAGGGACCAAAAGTTATTGGTGGTATAACTCAAGGCCCCATGGTTATTGGAAGTATAACTCAGACACCAGAAGTTGTGGTAGTCTAACTCAGACACCAGAAGTTGTGGTAGTATAACTCAGACAACACCAATAGTTACCAATTTTCTCCAATAATGTCATGTTACAAGACCACAAATAGGATTGATAAATTACAAAGACATGTGACTGTCAGATAGATAGCACTGTGTGACTGTCAGATAGATAGCACTGTGTGACTGTCAGATAGATAGCACTGTGTGACTGTCTAATAGCACTGTGTGACTGTCAGATAGATAGCACTGTGTGACTGTCTGATAGATAGCACTGTGTGACTGTCTAATAGCACTGTGAGACTGTCTGATAGATAGCACTGTGTGACTGTCAGATATATAGCACTGTGTGACTGTCTAATAGCACTGTGTGACTGTCAGGTAGATTGCACTGTGTGACTGTCTAATAGCACTGTGTGACTGTCAGATAGATAGCACTGTGTGACTGTCTGATATATGTCTCTGTCAGGTAGATAGCACTGTGTGACTGTCTGATAGATGTCTCTGTCAGGTAGATAGCACTGTGTGACTGTCTGATAGATGTCTCTGTCAGGTAGATAGCACTGAGTGACTGTCAGATAGATAGCACTGTGCGACTGTCTGATAGATAGCACTGTGTGACTGTCAGATAGATAGCACTGAGTGACTGTCAGATAGATAGCACTGTGTGACTGTCAGGTAGATAGCACTGTGTGACTGTCAGATAGATAGCACTGTGTGACTGTCAGATAGATAGCACTGTGTGACTGTCTGATAGATAGCACTGTGTGACTGTCAGATAGATAGCACTGTGTGACTGTCTGATATATGTCTCTGTCAGGTAGATAGCACTGTGTGACTGTCTGATAGATGTCTCTGTCAGGTAGATAGCACTGAGTGACTGTCTGATAGATAGCACTGTGTGACTGTCAGATAGATAGCACTGAGTGACTGTCAGATAGATAGCACTGTGTGACTGTCAGGTAGATAGCAGTGTGTGACTGTCAGGTAGATTGCACTGTGTGACTGTCTAATAGCACTGTGTGACTGTCAGATAGATAGCACTGTGTGACTGTCTGATATATGTCTCTGTCAGGTAGATAGCACTGTGTGACTGTCTGATAGATAGCACTGAGTGACTGTCAGATAGATAGCACTGTGTGACTGTCAGATAGATAGCACTGAGAGACTGTCAGATAGATAGCACTGTGTGACTGTCAGATAGATAGCACTGAGTGACTGTCAGATAGATAGCACTGTGTGACTGTCAGATAGATAGATGTGTGCCAGTTAGACTCTACACCCCTTGTTATACATGAGGTGTGATACTAACCTTATTGGACTATGGACTAGACTACATGAGGTGTGATACTAACCTTATAGGACTATGGGCTAGGCTACATGAGGTGTGATACTAACCTTATTGAAACATATAGGACTGTGGACTAGACTACATGAGGTGTGATACTAACCTTATAGGACTATGGACTAGACTACATGAGGTGTGATACTAACCTTATAGGACTATGGGCTAGGCTACATGAGGTGTGATACTAACCTTATTGAAACATATAGGACTATGGACTAGACTACATGAGGTGTTATACTAACCATATAGGACTATGGACTAGACTACATGAGGTGTGATACTAACCTTATAGGACTGTGGACTAGACTACATGAGGTGTGATACTAACCTTATAGGACTGTGGACTAGACTACATGAGGTGTGATACTAACCTTATAGGACTATGGACTAGACTACATGAGGTGTGATACTAACCTTATAGGACTATGGACTAGACTACATGAGGTGTGATACTAACCTTATAGGACTGTGGACTAGACTACATGAGGTGTGATACTAACCTTATAGGTCTATGGACTAGGCTACATGAGGTGTGATACTAACCTTATAGGACTGTGGACTAGGATACATGAGGTGTTATACTAACCTTATAGGACTATGGACTAGACTACATGAGGTGTGATACTAACCTTATAGGACTATGGACTAGACTACATGAGGTGTTATACTAACCTTATAGGACTATGGACTAGACTACATGAGGTGTGATACTAACCTTATAGGTCTATGGACTAGGCTACATGAGGTGTGATACTAACCTTATAGGACTGTGGACTAGGATACATGAGGTGTTATACTAACCTTATAGGACTATGGACTAGACTACATGAGGTGTGATACTAACCTTATAGGACTATGGACTAGGATACATGAGGTGTGATACTAACCTTATAGGACTATGGACTAGACTACATGAGGTGTGATACTAACCTTATAGGACTATGGACTAGACTACATGAGGTGTGATACTAACCTTATTGAAACATATAGGACTATGGACTAGACTACATGAGGTGTGATACTAACCTTATAGGACTGTGGACTAGACTACATGAGGTGTTATACTAACCTTATAGGACTATGGACTAGACTACATGAGGTGTGATACTAACCTTATAGGACTATGGACTAGGATACATGAGGTGTGATACTAACCTTATAGGACTATGGACTAGACTACATGAGGTGTGATACTAACCTTATAGGACTATGGACTAGACTACATGAGGTGTGATACTAACCTTATAGGACTATGGACTAGACTACATGAGGTGTGATACTAACCTTATAGGACTGTGGACTAGGATACATGAGGTGTGATACTAACCTTATAGTACTGTGGACTAGACTACATGAGGTGTGATACTAACCTTATAGGACTATGGACTAGACTACATGAGGTGTGATACTAACCTTATAGGACTATGGACTAGACTACATGAGGTGTGATACTAACCTTATAGGACTATGGACTAGACTACATGAGGTGTGATACTAACCTTATAGGACTATGGACTAGACTACATGAGGTGTTATACTAACCTTATAGGACTATGGACTAGACTACATGAGGTGTGATACTAACCTTATAGTACTGTGGACTAGACTACATGAGGTGTGATACTAACCTTATAGGACCAAGGACTAGACTACATGAGGTGTGATACTAACCATATAGGACTGTGGACTAGACTACATGAGGTGTGATACTAACCTTATAGGACTATGGGCTAGACTACATGAGGTGTGCCACAAAGATTTGAAAAAGTTGCCTTATTACACATCACTCACAAGTAATTCATTTATTATGGATCCCCATTAGTTCCTGCCAAGGCAGCAGCAGCTACTCTTCCTGGGGTTTATTATGGATCCCCATTAGTTCCTGACAAGGCAGCAACTACTCTTCCTGGGGTTTATTATGGATCCCCATTAGTTCCTGCCAAGGCAGCAGCTACTCTTCCTGGGGTTTATTATGGATCCCCATTAGTTCCTGCCAAGGCAGCAGCTACTCTTCCTGGGGTTTAATATGGATCCCCATTAGTTCCTGCCAAGGCAGCAGCTACTCTTCCTGGGGTTTATTATGGATCCCCATTAGTTCCTGCCAAGGCAGCAGCTACTCTTCCTGGGGTTCATTATGGATCCCCATTAGTTCCTGCCAAGGCAGCAGCTACTCTTCCTGGGGTTCATTATGGATCCCCATTAGTTCCTGCCAAGGCAGCAGCTACTCTTCCTGGGGTTTAATATGGATCCCCATTAGTTCCTGCCAAGGCAGCAGCTACTCTTCCTGGGGTTTATTATGGATCCCCATTAGTTCCTGCCAAGGCAGCAGCTACTCTTCCTGGGGTTTATTATGGATCCCCGTTAGTTCCTGCCAAGGCAGCAGCTACTCTTCCTGGGGTTTATTATGGATCCCCATTAGTTCCTGCCAGGCCGGAGCTACTCTTCCTGGGGTTTATTATGGATCCCCGTTAGTTCCTGCCAAGGCAGCAGCTACTCTTCCTGGAGTCCAGCAAAATTAAGGCAGATTAGCTGCTGCCTTGACAGGAACTAATGGGTATCCATAATAAATACAGGTAACATAGCGACATTGCATTGCTTTTTCCTCTGTGCCATGCAGGCATCATTATAGTATTTTGTGTGCTGAAATATTTCCTCTACGTTTTACCTCAGCAATACAGCAAAACTGACAATAATCTAAAGAATCCATGATTCCTTCTCACATAAACCCTGCTACTCCCCTCTCACCTTGTCTATTGAGTGGCCTAACTGACCTTGCCTGCGTTCCAAATTACACCCTATTTCTAGTGCACTGCTTTTGACTTGAGCTCAAATGGGTGAATAGGGTGCCATTTGTGATGCAGACATCCTCTTCTGAGCGCGACCCTGCATGGCCCTGTGACGATGTGCGGATCTTCTGTCAGGGCTAAGCCTCCACTCCTGCTACAAGAGCCCCCCTCTCCAAATCACAGGGTTAATCTACCACAGGCTCTGACCTCGCAATACCATTAACCTGCCTGCTGCATTGCTGCCCTGACACCCACTGTGAACCCTATGTCCTATATAGTGCACTACTTTTGATAGGGCTCTGGTCTAAAGTAGTGCACTGTATAGGGAATAGGCTGCCATTTGGTTTTCAGGCAGTGACTCACATGACACTCCTCAAAAACCTCAAACAAACCTCTGGTAATGGGAAATGGGCTCTTATCTTCTCCTCTCTGTCTCTACTCTGGATAGGGAGACTGGGAACTGGGAGGATGGGAGGCTGGGAGGATGGGAGGCTGGGAGACTGGGAGGATGGGAGGCTGGGAGGATGGGAGGATGAGAGTATGGTAGAATGGGAGGATGGGAGAATGGGAGGATGGGAGGCTGGGAGGCTGGGAGACTGGGAGGATGGGAGGCTGGGAGGATGGGAGGATGAGAGTATGGTAGAATTGGAGAATGGGAGGATGAGAGTATGGTAGAATGGGAGGATGAGAGTATGGTAGAATGGGAGGATGGGAGGATGAGAGTATGGTAGAATGGGAGGATGGTAGAATGGTAGAATGGGAGGATGAGAGTATGGTAGAATGGGAGGATGAGAGTATGGTAGAATGGGAGGATGAGAGGATGAGAGGATGGTAGAATGGGAGGATGGGAGGATGAGAGTATGGGAGAATGGGAGGATGGGAGGATGAGAGTATGGTAGAATGGGAGGATGGTAGAATGGTAGAATGGGAGGATGAGAGTATGGTAGAATGGGAGGATGAGAGTATGGTAGAATGGGAGGATGAGAGTATGGTAGAATGGGAGGATGAGAGTATGGTAGAATGGGAGGATGGGAGGATGAGAGTATGGTAGAATGGGAGGATGGGAGGATGAGAGTATGGTAGAATGGGAGGATGGTAGAATGGTAGAATGGGAGGATGAGAGTATGGTAGAATGGGAGGATGGGAGAATGGGAGAATGGGAGGATGGGAGGCTGGGAGGCTGGGAGACTGGGAGGATGGGAGGATGAGAGTATGGTAGAATGGGAGGATGAGAGTATGGTAGAATGGGAGGATGGGAGGATGAGAGTATGGTAGAATGGGAGGATAAGAGTATGGTAGAATGGGAGGATGAGAGTATGGTAGAATGGGAGGATGGGAGGATGAGAGTATGGTAGAATGGGAGGATGGGAGGATGAGAGTATGGTAGAATGGGAGGATGGTAGAATGGTAGAATGGGAGGATGAGAGTATGGTAGAATGGGAGGATGGGAGAATGGGAGGATGGGAGGCTGGGGGAATGGAAGGCTGAGAGAATGGGAGGATGGGGGGCTGGGATGCTGGAAGGATGTGAAGCTGGGAGGCCAGCACACTGGGTAATATAGACAGAAGCTGGTAGTTAGACAGTAACACGGCTGCTGATCCAAGCTGCTCCAAGTAGTTTGTGTTCCCAACTCATCATGTACAATGTGACAATTGATAATATTGTCACATTTCACACTCAGTTAAATCCTGTTTTTAAGGTGACTCTATTATATCATCTAGGCATGGATTGTATTCAAAAGCAGCAGTCTTTTATTAAATAAAATGTGCATACCAATATCCTATAGGACAAGATGGTGGCAAATTGTACGAAACAAATATTACATCCTGAAGATCTGTTATATGACTGTGTAGGCGACCTGTTCTTCAAAACAACCCATGACTGACAGTGAGTCAACTGTCAGCAACTGAGAGTGAGTCAACTGTCAGCAACTGAGAGTGAGTGAGTTCAGTGCAACACAAGAGAGAGACAGACCCATTTATTCTCATCTCCAGCCCCATGTAGTCTCAGCCCCATTTATTCTAATCTCCAGCCCCATGTAGCCTCATCTCCAGCCCCATGTAGCCTCATCTCCAGCCCCATGTAGCCTCACCTCCAGCCCCATGCAGCCTCATCCAGCTAAGCAGCCAGGCATCAACTGGTTCATTTAAACAATGTATGATGTTAACATCCTCAGAGTGTGTATGGAGTGATACATAGATCATGGCATGGCTAAATACATTTCTCTACACTTCAATCACCTAGGTCTAAGCCCCAAATGGCACCCTATTCCCTATATAGTCCACTAAGAGTGGGGAGGGGGAGGAAGAGGGGGATGGATGGATGGATGGAGGGAGGGAGGGAGGGAGGGAGGGAGGGAGGGAGGGAGGGAGGGAGGGAGGGAGGGAGGGAGGGAGGGAGGGAGGGAGGGAGGGAGGGAGGGAGGGAGGGAGGGAGGGAGGGAGGGGAGGGAGGCAGAGAGGAGGGGGGGAGAGAGGGAGGGGACGGGTAGGGAGAGAGGAGGTGGGGGGGTACAAGGTGAGATGGGTCCACACACACACACACACTCCTTGTTATCACCTACACAACTCTGATTCCCTATCAAACACATAGACACTCCTTGTTATCACCTACACAACTCCGTGTTATCACCTACACAACTCTGATTCCCTATCAAACACACAGACTGCCAGATTCCCTATCAAACACACAGACTGCCAGATTCCCTATCAAACACACAGACTGCCAGATTCCCTATCAAACACACAGACTGCCAGATTCCCTATCAAACACACAGATGCCAGATTCCCTATCAAACACACAGATGCCAGATTCCCTATCAAACACACAGACTGCCAGATTCCCTATCAAACACACAGACTGCCAGATTCCCTATCAAACACACAGACTGCCAGATTCCCTATCAAACACACAGACTGCCAGATTCCCTATCAAACACACAGACTGCCAGATTCCCTATCAAATACACAGACTGCCAGATTCCCTATCAAATACACAGACTGCCATAACGGATTATGAAACCTTTGATCTACCTAATTAAATTCATACACGCTGTACACTGGCTCCTTCATTCCACATTATAGAGGTTGTGTCCAACAGAAATTAATCTAATTTCCATTTCATTCAACGGTATATCTGTGATGTGGTATCATCATGTAATTTAAAGATTAGGGTTATTGTGATTTGAGGGAGAATCCTCTCCTCTCCGACTGGGGGATGGGGGACCAGGGGCAGTGCAGCGGGGCCCTTAGGATGAGGGGAGGGGGGGGGGGGGGGTAAGAGGAGGAGGAAAGAGGAGAGGAGAAACTGGGCCTGATTCACCTTGACGGAACCTTGGTCTCCTGTCATGCAATATTAGCCCTGAAAAATACCCCCTGAATTCAGCTAGCCCCTGCACACACGCACTCTCTCTCTCTCTGAACTCGGCTAGCCCCTGCACACTCTCTCTGTCTCTTAACTCAGCGTTCCCAGCTAGCAGCCATGAGGCTATTCCTCCACCATGCAGCTGATGTCCTAGACTATTGTTCTATTGTATTGTAATGTTAATCACGGTCATGTTACACAATGGAGGGATTGCCACAGCATTTATTTATTTCATTTAACATTTTTTTAACTAGGCAAGTCAATTAAGAACAAATTCTTATTTATAATCACGGCCTACCAAAAGGCAAAAAGGCTCCTGCGAGGACAAAAAAACACACATCACAACAAGAGAGACACCACAATAGTACATAAAGAGAAACAACAACACAACATGGCAGCAACACATGACAACAACATGATAGCAACACATGACAACAACATGGTAGCAACACAACATGGTAGCAACACATGACAACAACATGGTAGCACCACAACGTGGTAGCAACACAACATGGTAGCATCACAACATGGAAGTAACACAACATGGTAGCAACACATGACAAAAACATGGTAGCAACACAACATGGCAGCAACACAACATGGTAGCAACACAACATGGTAACAACACAACATGGCAGCAACACAACATGGTAGCAACACAACATGGCAGCAGCACAACATGGCAGCAACACAACATGGCAGCAGCACAACATGGTAGCAACACAACATGGCAGTAACACAACATGGTAGCAGAACATGGCAGCTACACAACATGGCAGCAACACAACATGGCAGCAACACATGACAACAACATGGTAGCACCACAACATGGTAGCAACACATGACAACAACATGGCAGCACCACAACATGGTAGCAACACAACATGGCAGAAGCACAACATGGCAGCAACACATGACAACAACATGGTAGCAACACAACATGGTAGCAACACAACATGGCAGCATCACAACATGGCAGCAACGCAACATGGCAGCAGCACAACATGGCAGCAACACAGCATGGCAGCAGCACAACATGGCAGCAACACAACATGGCAGTTACACAACATGGTAGCAACACAACATGGTAGCAGAACATGGCAGTTACACAACATGGTAGCAACACAACATGGTAGCAGAACAACATGGCAGCTACACAACATGGAAGCAACACAACATGGAAGCAACACAACATGGCATCAGCACAACATGGCAGCAACACAACATGGCAGCAACACAACATGGTAGTATCTAGACTACATCCATTCACGTTGTTATGTTGATTTTACAGTACAGTGGTCATGTGCTGAATGCGTGGACAGTGGAGTGGTCATGTGCTGAATGTAGAGACAGTGGGAGTGGTCATATGCTGAATGCAGGGACAGTGGAGTGGTCATGTGCTGAATGCAGGGACAGTGGAGTGGTGCTGAATGCATGGACAGTACAGTGGTCATGTGCTGAATGCAGGGACAGTACAGTGGTCATGTACTGAATGCAGGGACAGTACAGTGGTCATGTGCTGAATGCAGGGACAGTACAGTGGTCATGTACTGAATGCAGGGACAGTACAGTGGTCATGTGCTGAATGCAGGGACCGTGGAGTGGCCATGTACTGAATGCAGGGACAGTACAGTGGTCATGTGCTGAATGCAGGGAGTGGTCATGTGCTGAATGCAGGGACCGTGGAGTGGCCATGTACTGAATGCAGGGACAACACCGGAATTCTTAGTAAAAGTTATATTTGAAAATATAGATGCACTTCTTGACAAAGGTTAAATTTGACAAAGGTGAGTTTCCTGGAAATTGCAGAATGTGATTTCTTTAAAGTATCAGAAAGAGCACAATGTCTTACCTGCATCTGCCAATTCCAAACTGCACTCATCTCTACATGCACAATTTGAAAACAGATAATATTGTCACTAATCAGATTTTTGTCAATTTAATCTAGTCTTCAGGCTAACTCTTATTATATATTAAATTAGTTTAGGTGTAGTTTCAATGGACCGCTGTGCAGGCTGACTGGCAATGTTTGTTTCCCCTTGCTCATCAACTTGGATAGAGTCAAGGACATGTTTTGCATTATTCTAAAGGCCTATTGCAACACACAGGATGTTTTCGATACATTTGATTAGTAATAGAGTTATCGTCAATATAAAACAGTCCTGTAACAGCTTCTTTATTTTTACAAAGTAAAACGTCAAAAAGATCAACCTGCAAGGCGCGCGGTCAAATTATTAACATGAGCGCCAACGATGATAAGAGAATGGTATCAACCTGCAAGGAGGCGCTCAAAGTATTAACATGAGTGCCGATGATGATAAATAGGCATAAAACAAACTCATCATTACACTATTGTCGTCCTTAATTCATTCAACCTCTTCACCCTCCTTATCATTCACTTAGGCCTAATTTAAATTCAATTGTAAAGTAATGTGCACAATTATCACCCATTCATCCATTTGTCATTCATTCAATGAGGAAAGAGAGAGACACATTAGCTCCTGGCTGGGTACCAACGTCCTACAACACATTGTCTTGGAGCCTGGCTGGGTACCAACGTCCTACAGAACATTGTCTTGGAGCCTGGCTGGGTACCAACGTCCTACAGAACATCGTCTTGGAGCCTGGCTCGGTACCAACATCATACAGCACATCGTCTTGGAGCCTGGCTGGGTACCAACGTCCTATAGCACATTGTCATGGAGCCTGGCTGGGGACCAACGTCCTACAACACATTGTCTTGGAGCCTGGCTGGGTACCAACGTCCTACAGCACATTGTCTTGGAGCCTGGCTGGGTACCAACGTCCTACAGCACATTGTCTTGGAGCCTGGCTGGGTACCAACGTCCTACAACACATTGTATTTGAGCCTGGGTGGGTACCAACATCCTACAGCACATTGTCTTGGAGCCTGGCTGGGTAACAACATTCTACAACACATTGTCTTGTAGCCTGGCTGGGTACCAATACCCTACAGCACATTGTCTTGGAGCCTGGCTGGGTACCAACGTTCCTACAGAACATTGTCTTGGAGCCTGGCTGGGTAACAACATTCTACAACACATTGTCTTGTAGCCTGGCTGGGTACCAATACCCTACAGCACATTGTCTTGGAGCCTGGCTGGGTACCAACGTTCCTACAGAACATTGTCTTGGAGCCTGGCTGGGTAACAACGTTCTACAACACATTGTCTTGGAGCCTGGCTGGGTACCAACGTCCTATAGCACATTGTCTTGGAGCCTGGCTGGGGACCAACGTCCTACAACACATTGTCTTGGAGCCTGGCTGGGTACCAACATCCTACAACACATTGTCTTGGAGCCTGGGTGGGTACCAACATCCTACAGAACATTGTCTTGGAGCCTGGCTGGGTACCAACGTCCTACAGAACATCGTCTTGCAGCCTGGCTCAGTACCAACATCATACAGCACATTGTCTTGGAGCCTGGCTGGGTACCAACGTCCTACAGAACATCGTCTTGCAGCCTGGCTGAGTAACAACATCCTACAGCACATTGTATTGGAGCCTGGGTGGGTAATAACGTCCTACAGCACATTGTCTTGGAGCCTTGCTGGTTACCATGGTCCTACAGCACATTGTCTTGGAGCCTGGCTGGTTACCATGGTCCTATAGCACATTGTCTTGGAGCCTGGGTGGATAACAACGTCCTACAGCACATTGTCTTGGAGCCTGGCTGGTTACCATGGTCCTACAGCACTTTGTCTTGGAGCCTGGGTGGGTACCAACATCCTACAGAACATTGTCTTGGAGCCTGGCTGGGTACCAACGTCCTACAGAACATTGTCTTGGAGCCTGGCTGGGTACCAACGTCCTACAGAACATCGTCTTGGAGCCTGGCTCGGTACCAACATCATACAGCACATCGTCTTGGAGCCTGGCTGGGTACCAACGTCCTATAGCACATTGTCATGGAGCCTGGCTGGGGACCAACGTCCTACAACACATTGTCTTGGAGCCTGGCTGGGTACCAACGTCCTACAGCACATTGTCTTGGAGCCTGGCTGGGTACCAACGTCCTACAGCACATTGTCTTGGAGCCTGGCTGGGTACCAACGTCCTACAACACATTGTATTTGAGCCTGGGTGGGTACCAACATCCTACAGCACATTGTCTTGGAGCCTGGCTGGGTAACAACATTCTACAACACATTGTCTTGTAGCCTGGCTGGGTACCAATACCCTACAGCACATTGTCTTGGAGCCTGGCTGGGTACCAACGTTCCTACAGAACATTGTCTTGGAGCCTGGCTGGGTAACAACATTCTACAACACATTGTCTTGTAGCCTGGCTGGGTACCAATACCCTACAGCACATTGTCTTGGAGCCTGGCTGGGTACCAACGTTCCTACAGAACATTGTCTTGGAGCCTGGCTGGGTAACAACGTTCTACAACACATTGTCTTGGAGCCTGGCTGGGTACCAACGTCCTATAGCACATTGTCTTGGAGCCTGGCTGGGGACCAACGTCCTACAACACATTGTCTTGGAGCCTGGCTGGGTACCAACATCCTACAACACATTGTCTTGGAGCCTGGGTGGGTACCAACATCCTACAGAACATTGTCTTGGAGCCTGGCTGGGTACCAACGTCCTACAGAACATCGTCTTGCAGCCTGGCTCAGTACCAACATCATACAGCACATTGTCTTGGAGCCTGGCTGGGTACCAACGTCCTACAGAACATCGTCTTGCAGCCTGGCTGAGTAACAACATCCTACAGCACATTGTATTGGAGCCTGGGTGGGTAATAACGTCCTACAGCACATTGTCTTGGAGCCTTGCTGGTTACCATGGTCCTACAGCACATTGTCTTGGAGCCTGGCTGGTTACCATGGTCCTATAGCACATTGTCTTGGAGCCTGGGTGGATAACAACGTCCTACAGCACATTGTCTTGGAGCCTGGCTGGTTACCATGGTCCTACAGCACTTTGTCTTGGAGCCTGGGTGGGTACCAACATCCTACAGAACATTGTCTTGGAGCCTGGCTGGGTACCAACGTTCTACAACACATTGTCTTGGAGCCTGGCTGGGTAACAACGTTCTACAACACATTGTCTTGGAGCCTGGGTGGGTACCATGGTCCTACAGCACATTGTCTTGGAGCCTGGCTGGGTAACAACGTTCTACAACACATTGTCTTGGAGCCTGGGTGGGTACCATGGTCCTACAACACATTGTCTTGGAGCCTGGCTGGGTAACAACGTTCTACGACACATTGTCTTGGAGCCTGGCTGGGTAACAACGTTCTACAACACATTGTCTTGGAGCCTGGCTGGGTACCAACGTTCTACAACACATTGTCTTGGAGCCTGGGTGGGTACCAACGTTCTACAACACATTGTCTTGGAGCCTGGCTGGGTACCAACGTTCTACAACACATTGTCTTGGAGCCTGGCTGGGTAACAACGTTCTACAACACATTGTCTTGGAGCCTGGCTGGGTACCAACGTTCTACAACACATTGTCTTGGAGCCTGGCTGGTTACCATGGTCCTATAGCACATTGTCTTGGAGCCTGGCTGGGTACCAACGTTCTACAACACATTGTCTTGGAGCCTGGCTGGGTACCAACGTTCTACAACACATTGTCTTGGAGCCTGGCTGGGTACCAACGTTCTACAACACATTGTCTTGGAGCCTGGCTGGGTACCAACGTTCTACAACACATTGTCTTGGAGCCTGGCTGGGTACCAACGTTCTACAACACATTGTATTGGAGCCTGGCTGGGTACCAACGTCCTATAGCACATTGTCTTGGAGCCTGGGTGGGTACCAACGTTCTACAACACATTGTCTTGGAGCCTGGCTGGGTACCAACGTCCTATAGCACATTGTCTTGGAGCCTGGGTGGGTACCAACGTTCTACAACACATTGTCTTGGAGCCTGGCTGGGTACCAACGTCCTATAGCACATTGTCTTGGAGCCTGGGTGGGTACCAACGTTCTACAACACATTGTCTTGTAGCCTGGCTGGGTACCAACGTCCTATAGCACATTGTCTTGGAGCCTGGCTGGGTACCAACGTTCTACAACACATTGTATTTGAGCCTGGCTGGGTACCAACGTTCTACAACACATTGTCTTGGAGCCTGGGTGGGTACCAACATTCTACAACACATTGTCTTGGAGCCTGGCTGGGTAACAACGTTCTACAACACATTGGCTTGGAGCCTGGCTGGGTACCAACGTTCTACAACACATTGTCTTGGAGCCTGGCTGGGTACCAACGTTCTACAACACATTGTCTTGGAGCCTGGCTGGGTACCAACGTTCTACAACACATTGTCTTGGAGCCTGGCTGGGTACCAACGTCCTACAACACATTGTCTTGGAGCCTGGCTGGGTACCAACGTTCTACAACACATTGTCTTGGAGCCTGGCTGGGTACCAACGTCCTACAGCACATTGTCTTGGAGCCTGGCTGGGTACCAACGTCCTATAGCACATTGTCTTGGAGCCTGGCTGGGTACCATGGTTCTACAACACATTGTCTTGGAGCCTGGCTGGGTACCAACGTTCTACAACACATTATATTGGAGCCTGGCTGGGTAACAACGTTCTACAACACATTGTCTTGGAGCCTGGCTGGGTACCAACGTTCTACAACACATTGTCTTGTAGCCTGGCTGGGTACCAACGTTCTACAACACATTGTCTTGGAGCCTGGCTGGGTACCAACGTTCTACAACACATTGTCTTGTAGCCTGGCTGGGTACCAACGTTCTACAACACATTGTCTTGTAGCCTGGCTGGGTACCAACGTTCTACAACACATTGTCTTGGAGCCTGGCTGGGTACCAACGTTCTACAACACATTGTCTTGGAGCCTGGCTGGGTAACAACGTTCTACAACACATTGTATTGGAGCCTGGCTGGGGACCAATACCCTACAACACATTGTATTGGAGCCTGGCTGGTTACCATGGTTCTACAACACATTGTATTGGAGCCTGGCTGGTTACCATGGTCCTACAACACATTGTATTGGAGCCTGGCTGGTTACCATGGTCCTACAACACATTGTATTGGAGCCTGGCTGGTTACCATGGTCCTACAACACATTGTATTGGAGCCTGGCTGGTTACCATGGTCCTACAACACATTGTCTTGGAGCCTGGCTGGGGACCAACGTTCTACAACACATTGTATTGGAGCCTGGCTGGTTACCAACGTTCTACAACACATTGTATTGGTGGGTTAAGTTGGGAATATGTGTGAAAAAACTGGTTAAAAGGCTTTACATACTTCTCTGTTTGTGATTTCAAAATTGTGACTGAGCAGCGTAAAATACAAACATTTAGGAAAAGTCAGGGAAGGAGCAGGACATTACCATTTTTTGTGGCTGATTTATATACAAAATCAGACGTCAGTGGATGTTGGCCTGTGGCACTTCTAGTGTTTAACAGGTTAACATTCACCTCATGCTCCTAGACCTTAGTGACGCTTTTTACAACATCGACCAGCACATTATTTTGGAAACATTGGAATCTGTAATTGGCCTACGTGGACAAATTCTTGCCTGGTTAAAATCCTATCTGTCAGGAAGGTATCAATTAGTCTCTGTGCATGGTTTGTCCTGTGAGAAATCAATGGTACGTTTTAGTATTCCTCAAGGTTCCGTTCTGTGTTTTAACTATATAAGCTACCACTTGGGGATGGCATTCAGAAACACAATGTCAACTTCCAATGCTATGCAGACAACACAAAACTGCACACGTTGATGAAACCCCAAAATTGCCTACCCTGGAAGCCTGTGTTTCAGACATAAGTGGATGGCGGATAAAAAAAAACAACAACAACATTTAAACTTGGACAAAACAGAGATGTTAGTTCTATGTCCCAAGAAACAAAGAAATCTGCTGTCTGATTTGAAAATGAATCTTGATGGTTGTACAGTCGTGTCAAATAAAACTGTGAAGGTGTTCGTCGTTACTCTGAACTAGGGTTACAAAGGGTCGGAAACCTTCTGGTAAATTTCCAGCATTTTTCCAGAAATTTTCCATAGGAAGTTAAGCCTGGGAATTTGGGGAATTTATATATTATTTTTTTAAAGTTAACAGTGAACCTTTTTTTGTGGGATACACATAAGACAATTCTAGGACTTGTTTTTTTGTTTTGGTTAAACTATCCCCAATTCAATGGAATTGCAACCCTCTGCATGCACAGTGCACTCTTCCATCACATGTACAGGGGATTTTCAAGATGAGATGCTATTGAGCACACACTACTACACTGTCTGAGCCAAAGACTACATGCTTTCTGGTAAGTTTTGATTACATTACTGGGTGGGGTGAATATATTGTATATGACATACATTATTTTTTTGATAACTAGCAAATAGTAGTCTACAGCAAAGTGTGTTTAAATCATTTAGCCTGCTAACTGAGGAGTACCACATTGAAGCTGCCCAGCAACACCCGTTGGGGTGGTGTCATCATGTTTGACAGTATCCTTAAGGGGAAGGAATCTCCCCAAGAAATGGCCATATCACAGTCTGCCGATATGGACAGCCCCATCAAGAGGATCCCCCTGGATGATATATTTTGGGAGAGAGAGGTAAGCAGCCTGAAATTTCTGAAACCTACAGCAGTAGCCATTGTACGGATTGAGGGACACAATGACACTCTGCTTGCAGATTTAAGAGAAAAATTCCGTACTGCCCATCCCTTTTCACTGTTGCTCCAAGCAGAGGAAAACAGTTGTGAAATACACCGCAGCGTACATGTTGGATCCCAAATATGCTGGCAAGAGTATCCTGTCTGGTGCAGAGATCAACAAGGCCTATGGTGTCATCACTACTGTGTCTCGCCACCTTGGCCTGGATGAGGGCATGGTTCTTGACAGTCTGGCGAAGTACACTTCCATGCAAGGCTATAGGGTTATGTGGAGTGTGTAATGCAATGCTTTGGGATGAGATGCAGTATGGCAGTGGTGCCAACATAGCAAAATACGGCTGCTAGCATCTTGACTATGTGATCATATTACTCCAGTGCCTCTCTACACTGGCTTCCTGTTAAGGCTAGGGTTGATTTCAAGGTTTTACTGCTAACCTACAAAGCATTGCATGACTTGCTCCTACCTATTTCTCCGATTTGGTTCTGCCATACATACTAGAGGGCGACCGATTATGATTTCTCAACGCCGACACCGATACCGATTATTGGAGGAGCAATAAAAAACCTGATGCCGATTAATCGGCCGATTTTTTGGAATGTATTTGTAATAATGACAATAACAACAATACTGAATGAACACTTATTTTAACTTAATATAATACATCAATAAAAATTCATTTAGCCTCAAAAAAATTATGAAACATGTTCAATTTGGTTTAAATAATGCAAAAACAGAGACTTCAATATTCCCAGGTAAGAAGTTTTAGGTTGGAGTTAATATAGTATTTATAGGACTATTTCTCTCTATACCATTTGTATTTCATTAACCTTTGACTATTGGATGTTCTTAAAGGCACTTTAGTAATGTAATGCCATGCCAGTGTAACAATATAGCTTCCGTCCCTCTCCTCACCCCTACCTGGACTCGAACCAGGAACACATCGACAACAGCCACACTCAAAGCAGCGTTACCCATCGCTCCACAAAAGCAGCAAGGGGAATAACTACTCCAAGTCTCAGAGCGAGTGATGTTTGAAACGCTATTAGCGCGCACCCCGCTAACTAGCTAGTCATTTCACATCGGTTACTCCAACCATTCGGCTGATAAGCTTGAAGTCATAAACAGCGCTGTGCTTGTGAAGAGCTGCTGGCAAAACGCACAAAAGTGCTGTTTGAATGAATGCTTACGAGCCTGCTGCTGCCTACCATCGCTCCGTAAGACTGCTCTATCAAATCATAGACAAAATTATAACATAATAACACACAGAAATACGAGCCTTTGGTCATTAATATGGTTGAATCCGGAAACTAACATTTCGTTTATTATTTCAGTGAAATACGGAACCGTTTGGTATTTTATCTAACGGGTGGCATCCCTAAGTCTAAATATTCTTGTTACATTGTACAACCTTCAATGTTACGTCATAATTACGTACAATTCTGGCAAATTTGTTCGCAATGAGGCAGGCGGCCCAAACTGTTGCATATACCCTGACTCTGCGTGCAATGAACGCAAGAGAAGTGAGACAATTTTACCTGGTAAATATTGCCTGCTGTATTTATTTTAGCATCGGGGGGGGGGGGGGGGGGGGGGTAGCCTAGTGGTTAGAGACTAGTTAACTGTAAGGTTGCAAGATTGAATCCCAGAGCTGACAAGGTAAAAACAAACAAGGCAGTTAACCCACCGTTCCTAGGCTATCATTGAAAATAAGAATGTGTTCTTAATTAACTGACTTGTTAAATAAAAGGTGTACAGATTGTTATGAAAACTTGAAATCGGCCCTAATTAATCGGCCATTCAGATTAATCAGTCGACCTCTACATACCTACACGTATGCTACGGTCACAAGACCTTATTGTGCCTAGAATTTCTAAGCAAAAAGCTGGAGGCAGGGATTTTTCCAACAGAGCTAAATTTTTATGCAATGGTCTGCCTATCCATGAGAGTTGCAGACTTGGTCTCGACCTAAGTATTTACTGAAGACTCATCTCTTCAGTAAGTCCTATTATTGAGTGTAGTCTGGCCCAGGGTTACAAAGGCGAACGGCAAGGCAATGGAGTGACCAACCATCCTTGTTGTCTCTGCCTGTCCGGCTCCCCTCTCGCCACTGGGATTCTCTGACCTCTGACCCTTTTACAGGGCTGAGTCACTGGCTTGCTCGCACTCTTCCATCCTTCCTGTACTCGGGCTCGTGCGGTGGGGGAGATCTTCGTGGGCTATACTCAGCCTTGTCTCAGGGTAGTAAGTTAGTGGTCTGATGACATCCCATTGGTGGTGTCGGGGCTGTGCTTTGCCAAAGTGAGTTATATCCATCCCCCCCGTCTCAGTCTCCTGAATCTATGTTGCAATAGTCTATATGCCAGGGGGCTAGGGTCAGTCTGTTATATCTGGTGTAATTCTACCGTCTTATCTGGTGTCTTGTGTGATCTTAGATATGCTCCCTCTAATTCTCCTATCTCTCTCCCCCTCTCCCGGAATGACCTGATCCCTAGGACCATGTATCGGGTCTACCTGGCCTAATGACTCCTGGCTGTCTCCAGTCCACCTGGTCGTGCTGCTGATCCAGTTTCTGCTGTTCTGCCTGTGGCTATGGAACCCTGACCTGCTCACCAGAAGTGCTACCTTGTCATGCTGCTGCTTCAGTTTCAACGTGCTACCTTGCCCCTCTCCCTCTCCCTCCCTACCACACCTGCTGTCTCGACCTCTGAATGCTTGGCGATGAAAAACCAACTGACATTAACTCCCGGTGTGCTGACCTCTTGCACCCTCTACAACCACTGTGATTATTATTTGACCCTGCCGGCCTTTCTGAATGTTTGAACATCTTGAAGAAGGAGCTGGCCTTAATGGTCAGGCATTTTATAATCTTAATGACCTTAATGGCCATGTACTCTTAACTCCACACGGCACAGCCAGAAGAAGACTTGTCACCCCTCAGAGCCTGGTTCCTGTCTAGATTTCTTAATAGGT